>NW_015173708.1:231583-258509 GCF_001447785.1 Gekko japonicus | reverse complement strand
ACGCCAATTAGATCTACAGGTGTCCCCAACATTTATAGCGCCAATTAGTAACAAATACATTGTTGCGCAGGCCCCATATCTTAAAGTTTTGGAGTCCCGTAAACTCAGGAGGGCATATACACTGGCTAGATGCTCGGCCTTACCCTCTGCAGTTCTAGAGGGTAAATTTTAAAAAATTCCCCGATCGGAGAGGCTATGCTTATGTGCATTGGGGGAGATCGAATCCCAGGAACACGTGTTCCTGAGATGCCCGTTATTTGAAGAGGCTCGTGCTAAACTTATTAATCCCCTTCTGGCAGGCACTTCGGATCAGGACAAGATGGAGAACTTGTTTCTTAATCTTGAACATACAGCCCTCCATCAGATCGCGAAATTTTGTTCCTTGGTGGTAGAAGTGCATCAGCAGGATGGTTGTCACTAGGGTCAGGACTGTTTGATTTTAACTGGTACCGTTCCTTTTGGTACTATATTTTATTCTTTTATACTATACTGTGCTTTATGGCAGCGTATTTACAGTTTGGTCTTTTTACCTTGTTGAATTTCGGAAATTTTACTATCTGGCCATTGTAATTTATTTATTCTGGTTTTATATTGCTGGCTAATCGCTGTTACAATAAATTCATGTCAGGCGTTCCCCAGCCATACTTATCCCATCATAGGATGACTTGGAGCCGGGTTAAAAAGGCACCCCATCACAAGTGGTGTTTTCGGTTCCCCGTGCAGTCATTGTGCATGCCCAGATGTCTGAACGCGGGGCAGCTCACGCAGAACGGATTTGGCAGTCTGAACCCGCAGATCTGTTCTGCCACTAGAGAGGCATCTTTTTAAAAAATTGTCTATATGAGCATGTGCATGCATGTGCACATGCACACGTCCACTCATATGTGCTCCTATGTGCGCACATGAATTTTGGAAATTTTTGGCAGTGTGCTTTGTGCTGAGACGCTGCAATAATATGGATGCTTTACCACAGGGTGTCTCCATGGGTAACCTGCAGCAGGATGTGCTGCGTGGTTGATATGCCCCACAACACTTCAAACCGGTTCAATTAGAGGCAGCACCATATTGCGCCAAGCCGCCAGTGTGGCCACGGCCAGTGTGCTTCCTATCCCAGATCACTGCTAGCTGTCCCAGTGGTGGCTCCATTACAGCAGTTGGCCTTCCATTGTTCCATCAAACCATGGATGCAGGACTAGTTTCCTTGCTGCACCAGTGTCTAGAGGCTCCCAGAAGACCTGGGACACATACATCCCTCTTATGGCAGTGCACCTGGCAAACTGGCCACCAGCAATTTGCTAGAGATTGGACCAGGAAATACTGCTATTCTGGTTGTTAAGGCAACCAGGTCTTGAATGTGGCAACTTGGTGAGCAGCATCAAAGCAGCTGGCTGTGGCACAACTGAAAAGGTTTTACAGCTTGTCGGAGAGTGGGAAGGGCTGTGGGATGACCCCTGAGGAGTGGCTGATGGGAAATTGCAGCCAGGGGAGGAGGAGAGGGCAGAGAAACCCTCCTCTCTCCACGTGGTGAGATATTAGTAAGACAAAAGTTGGCTTCTGGGCCTTGCTGTAGGAAGAATGTGCTGTTTGGCTGTGGCTTCTGCAGATCACTTGTTGATATTTTGGGCAGTCACATCTGTATAGTTTTTGGCCTAAACTCCAATGGGATGTTGTATAGTTCTTTCATTGTATTTTATCATTTTTCTTTTTAAATCCAGTCTTGCAAGCTGCTTGGAGCATGGAAATATTTCAAGCAAACAAAAGCTTTTTGTGTGGGATATCCAAAGGAAGGAAGCTGGCTACCATCTTGGACATTCTACAACCCAGCTTATTCCTGTTGTTTCTGTGGCCAATTTTTGCTTTCTACTGTAAGTAGCTCAGAGTTGCCAGGCATCTCCCCTGAACCCCCGGTAATATCTGGGAACAGGGCATGAAGAGGGGAAGCGGTGATCAACATCACAATGTTACTTGCAGGTCACTTCTATGGTAAAACCATACAGTTTGGGGAACATCCTGGATTCTTGTGACATCACCTCCAGGAGAAACCTGAAAATCATACTGATCAAACTGATCAACCATACTTTGCACCCATTTTCCTCCCATCAATCATCAAAACAATGGCAGGAGACCTCCTTCTGCTCTGAGTAACCTCTCAATACTTGATTTGCTTGGACACATACTGGCTTCATTTCCTTTTCTGTTGCCTGGAATGATTTTGTCAGAAAACAAGAAAGGATTAAGCTAGGATGTCTGCAATTCAGACATCACATGAAACCATCATTTTTGGGTAATAAACTAACTCAAGAATCAGATCCTGGTTTGACGAACCCTAGCTAACGACAGCATTCAGATGATTGTGCTAACCATAGTTATTTCAAGGACACTAAGGGTTTGTGTGATATCTGAATTGAGCCTCTGAGATTGTTTTTGGTTTAGAATATTGCTCATAAATTATATTAATTGTGGAAATATAACCTCTCAAATTGATCAACAGTTACTTTATGCAGAATGAGACTAATAGGATATAGCTAATTAGGATGTCCAAATTCAGGTACAATTTCATTTCTGATTCTGATAGTTATTCAAGGAGTTTTCTCATGGACGTCTGCAGAATGAAATGGCTGAACAGCCTGAACTGTTAAGCAAGCGGTATGAACCCCTAAGGATAACAAGTGTACAATCTGAACGTATAGTTTTGGATCTCACCTAGATTTCCATGGGCATGAGGGAGGGTTTGCTGATTCTTCCATCCCACAACAGACCCAAACACACCCCAAATGCTGCTCCTCGGGGGCAGGGAATAGCTTAGGGGAGAATAAAAGTTCTTACTTGGGGAGGATTGGCAAAAATTGCTCCCATTATTTGTGCCCAGGGAAACGTAGGCAGAACCCAAGCCATAAAGTACCTATATGCATAGTATTTAAAGAAAATATAGACTATACAAATAAGAGTAGTGGCAAGACGTAATTAAAGAAATCCAGTTTCATGAATTCACATTTTGTAGAGTGCTCAGAGGACAGTCCACAGGAATTCAGCATACATTATTTAAAAATGCCAGGGCTTAATGAGTAGCCAATCACTTGACCTTTTGCAGAAGATCTTTATCAAGAGCCACTTCGCATGCAAAGCTTCAGCAATCCAATCCATCTAACATCTAAGTATATTGAGAGCCCTGCTGCTTCCCAGTGCTGGCTAAACTAAATCTCTTCAGAGTAACACAAAACATGTTCTGTGATTGAAAGTGTTTTAAACTCACAATAGAAAGCTTCCTTGAGGGACATCCTTCATAGACACACACATATCGATTTAGGCCACTGAAAAATCTTGCAGAGCCTTGAGAGCTCTGCTACACTCAGCTCCCTAAAGGACGCCAGTGCTCTAGATGGGAGAAATTCTATAGAAAATCAAATACAAATAAAAATTAAATACAAACTCCATTGTCACCAATATGACATCTGCCTGTAAAAAGACAAATTCAGGGCATGTGCAGCCTCCACAGGGACCATGTGAGGAGAGAGGGAGTTCTACCATTCAACCCCAAGCTCACTAATCAAAATTGGACTCCCCATTCTGTTGTGGGGGTAGGTAGGTTTTAAGCATATGTCTTCCCCCCTTTAAAATGTAAATAAAATTATGTAGAGCACAGTTCTGAGAATGAAAGCATGTTTGGCTTCGAACCACCTGTGTACTCTGCATGTCACCCATCCAGACTAGGGCTGCACATGAATGCAGTTTGTCTTTTATAGATAGATGCTGATCCCGGTCCTGCTTTTGTGGGGGTCTGATGGTGTTCATGGAGCAATTAGCCATATGGGAGAGCATCCAGTTGTACTCCAGGAAATCTAAGGCTGCAACCCTACGCACATTTGAGGTAAAGGTAAAGGTTCCCTTGCTCGAAAGCCAGTCGAGTCCGACTCTAGGGTTGCGGTGCTCATCTCCGTTTCAAAGCCGAAGAGCCAGCACTGTCTGAAGACGTTTCTGTGGTCATGTGGCCGGCATGACTAAACACCAAGGCGCACGGAACGCTGTTACCTTCCCACCGAAGTGGTACCTATTTATCTACTTGCAATTTCTTGCTTTTGAACTGCTAGGTTGGCAGGAGCTGGAACTAGAGACAGGAGCTCACCCCATCTTGCGGCACCCGGGTCTCGAACTGCTGAACTACTGACCTTCCACAGCCTGCAGTTCAGCGTGGACCTTATTTCATAATAAGCAGGTACTGGTTCAGAATGCATGATCAGTAGTCATCACTTGCACTCTGAAGTCAGTGAAATAAACTGGTTTGTCAGGCATATTGTACAAAATGGACATAGAGATTGTGGAGTCAAATCTTGGCAGTCCTTAAATGCTAAAAGGTGAGGGGCTTTGAAAAAATGGAAAAACTAATGTATAATACTGTGTACAGAGGACACATATGGCATGTATGTGAGTTTGCCATATTATGACATATCTATCTATATATCTAATAGCCAAGTTGCCCCCTCCATGTGGATATCTAAAGCTGCACATTGGGGGCCCTTGGGGGGCAGGGAGATTTTCCTGTACATTTGGGGCAGTCCCCAGGTGTGCAGAAAAATCTGAACCGTTTTAAAAACTGTACGGGGGATATTTAAATCCCACAAAAAGTAAAAGCATTCCCTGCACAGACGCAGAGAATGCTCTGGGAACTTTGCGGCGGGCCAGTGGTTGGGAGGCGCTCAGGCTTCGCCGCTGGTGCCAGGGGGAAATCGGCAGGGAGATTGAAAAGTACTCAGAAACGTGGAGTGATTTCAGCAAGAGTACTTTATTTAAGCAGGAACAAGACAAAGTAAGCCTGCTCGCAGGCCGGTATATATGCACAGAAAACCCACCACCAAAACACCCCCCTATTTCCCTATAGGCTATTTACAGTAGCCGAGAGTCCCATAGGCTCTCGGCTGCGGACCTGGCCCTCTGATAGGTGCGGGCTAGGATCCGCTGTTCTATTGTTCTCTTAGAGCGAAGCTTCAGGCTTTGCTAGACCACATGGCCCAACGGTCGCGCACGTGGTAATGGCGGAGTACATTACAGAGATCATTGGGCCTGGTGGCTGTGAGGCGCTCAGGCCTCGCTGCCAGTGCCCACCGTGGGTGGGGGGGAATCGGCGGGCCCGGTGGCTGGGAGGCACTCAGGCCTCATGGGAAGAAGGCTTACCTGTGGAGTGGCTTCTGCAGACCGGGAGCCTTTAGGAATACTCCCCCCCATGAGTATCGTGGGTCCCGCTTCTTGTATATCTAATTCCCAACATGGCCCCCTGCATGTGGATACTTATTTCCACAGACTGGGGGCACATGGAGGGAAAAGAGATTATCCTGCAAACTTGGGGCACTCCCCAAGTGTGCAGAAAAATCTAAAAACTTTTTAAAAGGATACAGGGGATACTTAAATCCCCCCAAAAGTATAACAGCTTTTTCTGCTCATGCACAGAGAATGGTCTTACTGAAAATGAGGAGCCTTCTCTCCCCCTCCTTCCCTCTCCTTGGAAAGTGACTGTTTTGAGCACATGACTATCCTTAGCAACGGCTTTCCTATCAATGAGGCCTTCAAAGGCTTTCCCGCTTTTGGGAAGCCGGGAGTGAAGAGGGACGGAAAGCCGCAGGTAGCTTTGTGGCTGAACCTGCACTGGCTCAGCCTCCCAGGCATTGCCACCACTGCCGGGCTCAAAGTTAGGGAGAAAGAAGGGGGGATTGGCTTGGGGAGAGAGAGAAAGGAAAAGATGAGAGTATTTGCTTGAAGGGAGAGAAAGAAGGGGGATTGGCTTGCGGGGAGAGAGAGAGAAAGACCAGGGCTGGCCCCAGTGGTTTGTGCGCCCTAGGCGAGGCTGCCTTGTGGCGCCCCCCCTCAGATGCCAACCTCCTGGTAGGGACTGTAGACCTCCCAGCTGGCCGCCGGGGGGGGAGACAGTGACGCCACTTGCTGGGGCCCGGAGAGAGCCTGCTGCCCTGGGCCTGGCCTGCAGGAGGAGGGGCAGGCAGGCAGGCAGGCAGGCGCACGCGCCCCCACTCCCTCTCCAAAGAGACCCCCCGGGCAATCCCCTGAGAGGGCACCCCGCCCTCCCCCAAACCCCCTCTTGTGCAAAGAGCACACCAGCACCCGCCTCCCTGCAGGGAGCCCGCTTCTCGCCCGCCCGCCTGCCCTCCTGCAGCAGCCGCCCTCTCCCCGCCTCATCCCTGCAGTGCTGTGTGGGCTTGCACCCGTGGGTAAGGAGAGTCAACCTAGAGCCACGACTTTTGTTCCTCGCCCTCTGTGCAAGAACGGGAAGAGGCAGAGGGAGCAGCCAGGCCAACACCAAACCTGCTGCAAGCGGCTGTCGGAGCACAGCCTCCCTCTCCTCCGCCTGTCTCCTCAAGCTGCCGCTTCCCACTCTGACCTTCCCAGCACGTCCCCTCCTTCTAGCTCTCCGGAGCACATGGGAGCATTCTCTTTCCGGGCCCATCGGCAAGCAAGTAGCCCCCCCACCCCGCACACACACTGACGCACATCAGCTGTCTTGCGCCACCCGTGGGGCTGCCAACCTCTACGTGGAGGAGACTGGAGATCGCCCAGAAAATGGCAGCTGATCCCCAGACTACAGAGATCCATTCCCCTGGATTTTGTGTAAACAGGGCTCTAGGAGGGTGCCTTTTGCATTCTTTTATGACAAATAATAAATAAATAAATAAAAGTCTTTAAAAAAAAAAGAGAGAGAGAAGTGAACGACAGTTTGCCTGCGTAGGGATACCTTAAAAAGTTCTCTCCCCACTGCACTGTTGTTTTCCCCCTTCTCTTCTTTGATCCCACGATCCCCCCCCCCCCCGCGCTTCAGAGCCTTGAGCTGCCCGCAGGTGCCGGATCCAGGTCGTGGAGCCAGCGAGTGAGGGTGAGGCGGCTTGCAGTCCGGTCGGCCGCAGCAGCGTCTCTTTGGTGCGCAGGGGTGGAGGGAGCGGGGCGCAGTTTGGAGCCCCACTGACTGAGCAGCATCACAGGACATTCCTGCCGGCAGCCTGGCTGAAGTCCCTCCGGACTGTCCGGGTCTGCAAAGGACAGCCGGCATTTTCCCCCCATTGGTCTGCAGCACCGAGAGGGTTAAAGTAACTGACCCACTGGGTAGATGGGCGGAGCCAGGAGGGGGAGGCGAGAGAGACGGAAGGGGGGCTTTCTTTTGCAAGGCCAAGGAAGACCCTTTGCAGCCGGGTCCTGGGAGGGCTTGCTCGCGAGTAGGTCATTGGGAAGCGGGAGAGGGATAAGCTTTTCTTTCCTGGAAGAGAAGAAAGCTGATATACTGGGAGCGCCGCCCCCGCAGCTCCATTGGTTGCACCACCTTCCCCCCTCCAGGCTGCTCCAGGCACGCCCCCGTACTTCAGAGCCTTGCGCTCCCCCCGCGCCAGAGCCACCGAGCGAGGGCCTAGGCGCGCTTGCGGTCTGGCCGTGGCAGGCAGCAGCAGCTCTTTGGTGGCGGGGGCACGGAGCGGGGTGCAGTTTGGCACCCCTGAGGGCCGGCACGCCCTAGGCCAGCGCCTAGTTCGCCTAGCGGGCGAGCCGGCCCTGAGAAAGACAAAGAAAGAGGGATCGACTTGGTGGAGGGTTGTAAAGAAAAAGAAGGAAGGATTGGCTTGGGGAGAGAAAGAAAGGCAGGCAGGGGGGAAGGGAAGGAAGCAAAGGTGGGGGAATGCCTCCTCCCCACAAGTTTCTTGTGGGTCTCCACTTGTTAGCTATATTTCCTTGACAATTCCAAAGGGGTTGCAGTGTTAATCTATTGTAGTAAAATCTATTGTTGCGAGACTGTGTGGTCAATCTGTAAAGCTGTAGAGATGTAGCCTTTGTTATTTTGTAGCTTTTCCTGGGTACACTTCCCTTTAGAAATAAAGATTTTTACACAGAAAGAAATGCCTCCTCTCTAGTGAAGCAAAGATCCATTGCAAACCTCTAAGTATTTAAGTATTTTTGCCTATTTTTCCAACATGGGTTTCCCTGGAAGTGATGTTACAGTGCTGCTGACAACAGCCCACCCCATGCCATCGTCTCCCACTTGTGGCCAGGCTATGCCAGGCAGTCCTACTGGCAACTCTGATGTCAGTATGGTTTTCATGCATCATAGCTCACTTCTTCAGAGGAAGTAGAAAGAAAGAAAGAAAGAAAGAAAGAAAGAAAGAAAGAAAGAAAGAAAGAAAGAAAGAAAGAAAGAAAGAAAGAAAGAAAAGGGGTTTCCTTATATTTATCCTTAAAATTACATAAGGGGAGTAGGATAGGGGTAGTTAAAGAGAGGCCTGATTAGGCCCAAAGCAAACAATTAAACAAGATTTGGTAGAATTAGTACTTCTGTCTTCCATTCTGTATCACTTATGATACTATAGAATACAAGGTATCATTATTGTCCAATATTTGAAAAGTTTTCCGGTAATCCTTGCAAAAAAATGAAGGTACACATGTATTATCCCAGTCCTCCCACCTCCATGAGGAGCTTTGAAAACATGTTTTTATATATAGAGAAAGAGGTACACATATTGGTAATGACAGCTACTCAGTTGTTGGTATGGTGGAGGTGTAAGGCATGTCTGGAATGAGGAAGCATCTAAATCAGAGTCAGGGATGGCCTACAGGCTGGATCCATCATCAGAAGAAATGTTGCTAGCCCCTGGCAATCCTGTCAAATTGTAATCAGTGTGGTAAAAAAATTACTGACTGAAAAGAAAATGTCTTGCAAAAGTTGTGTGAGAACAACTTTGGTACACCTTCCTATTACATCCCTCTTCAAGCTTTCTATGTGATACTCTGGGTTCTTCATAACTCATAGTTATGAAGCCCTTCCTGCTAAATTATTGGATGCATTTTTCAGAGATTATATCCCTCACCCATATAGGGTTGCCAGGTCCAATTGTTGCAACAGCAGGGGGAATAGAGAAGCATTCCGAGAGTGGGTGGAGACATTGTGCGACTTGTATATGTCACGCAGAAATGATGTAGGCATGCCAATGACATCGGGGGTGATGCTCTGCTTTTTGGGCAAAACTCTATGGTAAAATCGCCCTCAAACCATAGAGTTTTGCCCAAAAACCAGAGTGTCATTCCCCCAACATCACCGATGTGCCTACATAATTTTCGGGTGATGTCAGTGCATTGTGCACGATGTTGCTGTTTGGGGGTGGTGGGGAATTTTCTTCTGCTGGCCAGCTCTGTACCCTGCCCCCACCTGGGGAATAGTAACCCTACACCCATAGGATTTGGCTAGCCAAATATCAGACAAGTAGGATCTCTGTTTTATAGGTGGAGTGGGCAGATGAGGGCATGTGACAACTCAAGGAAGCAGACATAAAGGCAGAGTGGGCATAAATATTCTACGTGCTGTAGAGTTGCATTCTATACAGTAACTTGGTGCCATCTCTGTGTTTGGCTTGGAAGTTCTCTGGTTGTTTTCAAGAATGTTTCACTTAAAAAAAAAATGAATGCAGCTCCCTAGACAGCAATTTCAAAGTGGGGGAGGGGCTAGCACAGAGGGAAGAAAAGGGGCTTTTTTGTTGGAATGTTCAAGATCTATAGTGCACCTACTTGAAGATCAGAAGAACAGCCTATAGGGGACAGCTGAAGGACTGCTAGTTAGCATAGCCAGATTAGGGACTTCTTCTCACAATTTCAAATTATGTCCTTCCTGTCTCCTGATTAGCTCTTTGGAACTTCCTGCTCCAACTGAGCCCTCCCCCTTCATTCCTGTTTCTCACGGAAGTTAGTCAATTAGTTAAGCCTCTCTGCCTCTCCTCTGTTCTATCAGATTTTATTTCTTCTTTAATAAACTGAGTTATTTTCTGTGAACAGTTGGTGCTCCGTTCCTCATCATGCTTAAACTCTGCCAACATTTTAAGCTTTTCCTCCCAAGCTATTGTTTTCAGCAAAGATCACCTCCCCAACTGCTTTCGAGAAAAACTTTCTGCAGGAGGCATATAAAGGATTTTTGCCTGTTTTGCTGGCTCCATTGGAGACACATCATTTAGGGCCTGGATTTGGAAGAGCATCTTGCCCATACTGGGTATGCAAGCAAAAGTTTTGCCTCAGCTCTCCCCCTTTCCATTGCTATCTGTAATCTAGAAGGGCAAGTATAGCATTGTCCTCTTTCTCAAAAATTCCACCCACCTCTCCAGTTATGTCTGAGGTCCCTGATATGCTTGAAGTATTCAATTTGTCAACACTGCTGTGCCTGCTAGGCATAGGAGCCTTTGTATATGTAGAATCAGAGTCCAGGTCAATTAGCCAGCAGTGTAGTTAGTCTAAACATTTAAGCACCTATCAGTGCAGTCCTCTTCAGTGGCAAGATATGTGTCAGTCTACTGATGGGAAAGTATCCCTATCAGTCTCACTTTCTCCTAACTCAGTCTTTCCGCTTTTTCACCTTCCCTGTAATCTCCACTGAGGAGTAATACAGCTCTCCATATATGTGCATGCGGGTAAACCCCATTGGAGATCTCTGAAACTTATTCCCACATAAATGTGTGAGTGATTGGAGTGCCCAATTTTACTAGTAATTGCTGATAGCAGCAAATTCTTATTTGGGTCCTCCTGGTCCCTATGCTAATGCTAAAAGCCAGATTTCATATTTTATATACCAGCATCACAATCCCATTACTTGTAACCGCTTAGTGGACCTTTGGGAGCAATTACAGTGGTCTAGATTGGAATTTTTAGTTGAGATCATTGATAATTACCAAGTTTGCAGCACTATATTTTGTGTGTGCGTGAAGCATAATAAAGAGCAACAGGGCTGCTTTCATGAAAATGTTAAAAACTCTCCACTTTATGAACTACTGTGCCATTGGGTTTCCAAATTCTTCATAATTATTGTTATGCTGCAGTTGAGGTTCTGACAGTATATCTATTAAACATCCCTTTTCTGATGGATTTATGGGATTGAAAAATTCTATGGGCTGATAGCTGGTGTACAAATCTTCATCCCTGGAGACACATTTTTTAAAAGTATTTTTGCTAGTTTTATCTGCAAGTGAAATGTGTTCAGTGTAGTATGACATTAAAAAATGCGTACATTTCCAAGGATGGGAAAACATCTCTTTTGCTACATACCAACAGCATACACCCTTCTCTCCCTCTTGGCTCTTTCTTTCTGTACATCACATTTTTATCCCACCCTTATTCCAAGGAGCTCAGCGTGTGATTCCTTCTTCCTGCTTTTATCCTCACTTCAGTCTTGGGAGACTGCGTGACTGGCTCAAAGACCCTCAGTGTGTTTCCAGGGCATGTAACTGTAAGACATCCATGCTCTTGGGAGCGGGGGATATTCATCCATTACAATGCCAGTAAAGTTTAGGTATCATGGGACTAAAAAAAATAACTTACCCAGCTTGTAACGTCCAGGTGTATTCTAGGAAGAACTAGTTTCAACCTCCTGTTGTTTTGCTGTTACCTTTTCTCCTTTGTTGAAAGGATTACATTTGAAAAGAAATTCGGGAAAGACATCACCAGGTAGAATCTGGGTTTTTTTAGGCCATACCATCCAGCCTTAATGAGAATCCTTATGTGGTCCTAAGGTATACCCTATTTTTTCCTCATTCCAATGGACAAACACAGTGATGCACATTGTATAGATAAACTCATTTAAAGTTTTATTTTGCTGGCATTTGTCATTGCAAAATGCTGAATTATCCACCAGAGTCAGCTTCTTTTGCAAGTTCACATTCAATAGACAAAACAGCCAGCTAACTTAACAGTTAGCCCACTGAAACTTTTCTCCCGTTTTTTTTAGCAGACACTACTGATGTGAAGAAATCTTTAGCTTTAGGAAAACACACAGGCATTTCATTGACAATTGCTTGCATTTTCCTCCTGTAAACCTCCCCTGTAATTCATTCTCTTTTCTAAAAGTTTATTTTTTTCAGATGCAAAATTTCACAAGGAACATTCTCAGAAAGAACTGTGGAATACTTGTCTGTGGACATTTTGAAGCTCCTTCTGGATCTTCAGGCTGTATTGTCACATCAATTAGAGCTGAATTAAATGTCAAACAAAGGGTATTGATTGTTCTGCCTTGAATCTGTGCATTCGCAGGTAACATTGCCTAATTCATTTTGAATCGGGCTCATTTTCCAAGAATGTAGACAAAGCATGATTCCTTGGGCTCAGGTGTACAGTACTTGGTTGATTGCACTCAAATTAAGCTGGTATCTTATTCAACTTGTGCAGTCTGACATTTGAGCAGAAACTCAGGAAAATTCTACCCATGCATATATTTTGACAGTGGCTTGGCCAACTTTTGGATTTCTTCAAAAGTCAGGCTACCAGACAGAATCTATCGTATTTTTAGGCTAGAGAAGTCTGGAATCTCTATGTGCGGGGAGGGGGGGGGATGAGATAGTGCACAATTGACTCCTGATTTTTGTAAACCTTCCTCTGTGTTGCCTGAACTAGACTTCAGAAAGGCTTGTTTGTTTTGAAAACTTGGGGGAATAAGTGGTGCCTTTTAAACTTCCTCTACAATGCCATCCTACACAGAGTTATGCCCTTTTAAGGTCACAGATGCCAGTGGGCTTAGAAAGGTATAACTTTAATTAGGATTGCATTGTTAGTTCCCTTTGTTTAACCATTTACATTTTACATTTTAAGCATTTTACAGTTCTGGGTGCTTGATTTGTTTTTATCACCAGAGAAAGCTCTCTCTCTCTCTCTCTCTCTCTCTCTCTCTCTCTCTCTCTCTCTCTCTCTGTGTGTGTGTGTCCCAGTGTCCCTGCAGTCATTATAGTATTTTTAAATGCTGTGTTACTGCACAAACACACCTTAAGGAAAGGCCTGGACTGGCCAGCAACTTAATATTCAGAATGTGGCTTGTTCAGCTCTGCTTCCTCCTCAACTCCACAAATCTAGCAAGATCGTTATACCACATAATACAGATCCAGGGAAATAAATTCCTTCAAATTTGGTGTAGTGGTTAAGAGCAGCGGACTCTAATCTGGAGACCCAGGTTTGATTGCCCACTCCTCCACATGAAGCCAGCTGGGTGACCTTGGGTCAATCACAGTTCTTTCAGAGCTCTCTCAGCCCCACCTACCTCACAGGATGGCTATTGTGGGGAGAGGAAGGGAAAGTGTTTGTAAGCTGCTCCGGGACTCCTTTGGGTAGTGAAGGGCGGGGTATAAAACCAACTCTTCCTCTTCTAAATAACCTTTTTTCTTCTTTTCACCTTGACACAGAGAGTACTCCATCTTTCTGTGTTATACCTCTGAGGATGCTAGTCACAGCTACTGGTGAAACGTCATGTTCTACAGTGCCAAGACCACGGCCACACAACCCGGAAAATCTATGGCAACTAACCTCAAACAACCTCAAACAAAAAATTTAGCCTCATTTCCCACCATGGTTAAATGGATGCTGCCCTGGCCCCCTGGATCTCTTGGCCTCAATTCAGGGTTCGCTTCCCCCCTTGCTTTGGGCCTGGGGAAGGTCACTCATTGCTGTTTACAGCTACAGCTCACCCTGTTAAATTTTTTTACATCAAGTAGTAATATGACTTTCCTCAACTGATTGCCCAATTACATCTGCACATATTTGCATATGAATATTACTATCATTCTGAAAAAGTCTGTTGTCTCTGATTTTAGATAATGCCCCCATGTGCTGCTTCCTGCCCCGTATTATTTATTTATTTATTCATTCATTCATATTTATAGCCCACCATTCCCACGAGCGTGCTCAGGGCAGGTAACAACATTTCATCAGTACAATTAAAGCAACATTTCATTAATACAATAAATAATTAAAATATTAAAACATTAGAAGAGGTATTCCTTCCGGTGTGGGAGGAAGGATGGCAAAAGACCTCTGTTTTGGTGCTCCTTGCTATCCACAGACTTTGTAAATTCTGGGATGAATTACAATTTTAATCAAATAAATCAATCTTGTCTAATTAGTGATGGGGAACTTTTAAGTGGATTAAAGGTAAAGGTTCCCTTGCTCAAAAGCCAGTCGAATCCGACTCTAGGGTTGCAGTGCTCATCTCCTTTTTAAAGCCGAAGAGCCAGCGCTGTCCGAAGACATTTCTGTGGTCATGTGGCCAGCATGACTAAACACCAAGGCACACGGAATGCTGTTACCTTCCCAACTGAAGTGGTACCTATTTATCTACTTGCAATTTCGTGCATTCGAACTGCTAGGTTGGCAGGAGCTGGAACTAGAGATGGGAGCTCTCCCCATCACGTGGCACACTTGGGTCTCGAACTGCTGAACTACCGACCTTCCTCAGCCTGCAGTTCAGCATCTTATCCACTTGAGCCACCGCAGCTTAAGTGGATTAGAGGTTTTTAATTACCTAACCAATTACTTGACAAGCAGGGCCAAGTTGTTCCAGGCTTAGGGTATTTGGGCTTAGACTGGAATAACTCTGTATAGTACGGCGCTGTTATTGGTGTGGCTCAATTTGCTACAGAGTTTTGCTACAACACAGTGTGGAAACTTGTGTGGGTATTCACAAGGGGTTATATATTCAGTACAGGATAATCCAATACATGAGGAAAGCAAGACGGATGTACTGAATGGAGGACAGAATCCCTGCAGTGTGTACAAAACCCTACTTTTAAAGTATCTTCCATCTCTGCATTGGTTTCTTTTTCTTTATAGAAATCCTTGGAATCACAAGGAAAAAGATGGACTAGGCCAAACGCGCTATACAGTGGCTTTAATGGTTTGACTGTTCTTCTGATCATCAGGGAATTCCATGTGTATTTACTTCATTTATAGTCTGCCTTTCTCCTCAAAAGAGGTACCCAAAATGGCTTATATCATTCTCCGCTCCTTCATTTTATCCTCAGAACAACCCTCTGAAGTAGGTTAGGCTGAGAGTGTGTAACTTGCCCAAGATCACCCAGCAAGCTTCTACGGCAGAGTGTGAATCCACACTTGGGCCTCCCAGTTCCTAGTCTAGCACTCTAACCAAGACACCCCGTGGGTAGCTTTGTAAAGAGAAGAAGTTCTCTTCTTCTCTCCCTATCATTAAATGCAACTGTTTCCCCAGTGAAGATCTGTGCAGCTTTGAAACAGTGTGGATGCCTTGTGGATGATTTGTAGAAGATTTCACATAACACTCTTTTATATCACCTCAGTGTTAGTTCATCTTGTTTCCTGCTGCTTGATGGTGTGTCTGGGAGGGTGCATAATAAAATTCCCAAGCCAAAGATATACATGGAAATTGCTGTGACTTTCTGGAATGGTATTAGGAATCTGGGATTCTTAGAGAAATGAATCTACCCTCCCTAAAGAAATCCATTGTCATGGGCCAGTCAGCTGCCTCCTCCTCTTAAAGTGAGGAAATGGAAGAATCACACCCTGTACCAGTGGAAAGCCAACCTGAGCTTCTGGGTCTAGAAGCAGATCTAGCAAAAGAAGTGCCAGGAAGTGAGAGTTGCTCATTCTGGCAGGAAATGAAAGAAATGGAACAGAGATCAGAGTGTCAGTCACTGCTGGCTGTGTCACGAATGTGGTACCAGGCCAGGCGAGAGCAAGATAGTTCAAAGGAAGTCCAAAGTCAAAACTGGGCAAGCAGAAACACTAAGAGACCAAGTCCAAATCACCAACCATTAGAGTAGTCATTAAAGCCAGAGTCCAAAGAAGACAGAAGCCAGGGATTCAAAGGTCCGAGGTACAGGTCAGGAGTGTAGTCGTACGAGCCGAGGTCAGGAGCCGAAAAGTCAAAATGAGGAGCCGTAACAGGAACACGAGTGGTGAGGTGCAAAGCTTCATCCAGAGTGAGTGAGTGAGAGAGCTAAATAGCCCATAAGTCTGTCGGCAATTAGTGCACCCTGATAGTGTCCCAGCCGCATGCGCCTCCCGCCGCCGGAATGCCATGTCCCATCGGCATTGTTCCTGCAAATGGGACACCGGTGGGGGCGAGTCAGGGGAAGTGTTGATCAGGCGTGATTCTGCTTCAGCTGTTACTGAAGCAGCTTCTGTGGCTTCAGTCCTGTCAGGTGCGGGGTTTTCAGGAGCAGGGAGCTCATCACCAGCAGTACTTAGGTCTTCTGCTGGGGCCAAGTGCTCAGGTTCCGAGGAGCAGTGGCAGGCTGCTCCTGAACCAGCAGAGCCCAAAAGATCAAGAGAGTGCTTGGCAGTCTGAGAGTGACGAAGAAGCACCAGTTTAATTGCACAGAAGCGATCAGTGCTTGTTCCTGGAGTGGCGTCATTACAGGAATGATAAGCTGGTAAGCAGCAACACATGGGCTTTGGAGGATGAATCAGTTAATGAGGCAGATAAAGGGAAAACACGGAACAAGGCTCGATGTGGAAGCAACCTTGCTCACCACCCCTCTGTCAGCTGACTCACTCAGCAAACAGATTACTCCCTTGCTTTGCTGCCTTGCACCCTGTTTTGTTAATCTGTGCTTGCTTTTCCAGCTAGAAACCCTGACTCCATCTCCTGCCCTGGTTTCCAGGCTTTGGACCCTGGACTCCAGACCTTCCTGTTCCCCCGATCTTTGGACTGAACCTTTGGTTCCCTGGTAAAAGTGCTAGGTTCTGCCCTGAATGTGACATTCACAGCGATTGATTGTGATTGTACTTGTGCATCCCGGAGGACTTGTATAGAGTACAAGCACCAGGCTGTGCCCTGAATGTGACATCCATGTTGCTTTTGAGTTTGGGTGCTGTTAGCAGGCTATAGCATGTGCTCATATTTTTCCTTAATTCTAATGATTTCTCAAGCAATGGCATTTATTCCTTTGAATTGCATCCTTGCAAGAAAGGAGCACACATTACTTCCAGCCAGCTACTTTTGGAGACAAGCCACAGACAGCCCCAGTCCTTTTTCCTTCCTACCTTTGTGAGTGGCAGAGCTCTTTTGTTCTTCTGTGACTAGGAAAACAGAGACCTGAAGACATCTTGTTTGAGGGCTCATAGAATTCATCACTTTTGCCCAATTGGCTTGAAACTTGGAGATTCTTCACAGGACAGGCAGAAATCACTCCACTGCAATTTTAGTGTCATTTGGTTGAAAACTAGCCACTCCAGCCCCCCTGGAAATTTCTCCATATGGCATAAAGACGGAATGTACTAAGATGACAGAAATGCCTGTTGGGAACAATAGGACATGCCTAAAGGCCTATTGAATATAAAGAGACCCAGAATGCCAATTGACTCACATATGCCCCACTGAAATAAATTGCAGCACACTAAAGTTGCAATGAAAATGTAGAATGGACTACAAGAAATCTGCCCTGAGCCTGGAGTGACAGTCTCCTAAATTGAATGACCACCCCTGGGCCCAGATAAAATGCTCTGGGACTAGAATGACTATCCAGAGCCCGGATTCTAGCCCCAGGGTCATCATTCCACTCTGGGGGCTGTCATTCCAATCTCAGAGCATTTTATTTGGGCTCAGGGACTGTCATTCTACACTAGGGGAGGTGCTTGTTTGCCATGATAACAAGTGGCACACTCCAGAACAAGTGGCACTGTGGCAGTGCAAGCATGCCACAGTGCCCACACAGAAACCCCAAAAGACCAACAGGAACAACATCCTGCCCTGTGTAAATTGATGGTGCAACAAGAAGTCCAGGGAGGTAGCAGGTCAGGCCAGGATAGAGTTGGGTAGAGTTGACTCTCTCTCCCCCCTCCCAAGCAAGGAAGATAGTGTGCAAAGCAACACCACCAACCTTGCAGGCTGCACATGCATGCAGCAATTGGCTGAAACTGGCCTCCCCCCCCCCATTGGTCTTTTGGGGTTTCTCTGCGGCACTGTGGCATGCTTGCACTGCCACAGTGCCACTTGTTCTGGTGTGTGCCACTTGTTCTCATGGCAAACAAGCACCTCCCAAGACAGTTCACTTTTCTTGAGATTCTCTGGGAGAGTCTGACTGCTGGGTGCTGCCTGCTTGCCTGCCTTAAGTGCTGCTGGCTGGGTTTACCCATTGGAAACAATGGAGGTAATGGGGATGACCTGTTTGTGTGCCCATAGAATTGGGCCCACTGGTCCAATTGCTTTGGGACATGGGGATTTATGTGGGTAGAGGCTCCCGAAGCTACCCTGAAAATATGGAGCCTCTCCCTCAAACTCCCTCCCTCCCAGAGCCACTAACATCACTGTGGGGAAAAAGTAATTCTTGTTCCCACCATAGAGAACAATAGAGGGGATGGAGGCAACCTGTTTGAGGGCCCGTAAAATTGGACCCCCAGGTCCAATATTCTTGAATCTTGGTGGGTATCTTGGGGAGAGGCCTCAGCAGCAACCCTGCGAGTTTGAAACCACTCCCTCAAATCCCCTCCCCTCCATCCCCCGGAATATACCCTATGTTTTTGCCATTGACTTCAATGGTCCATAGGATATAATGAGGGCGAATTGCCGCTGAATTTTGGCGGCAATTCGGCGGCAGGCTGATTCAGATTAGAGAATCTGAAACAGCCCGCAGCAGCCTGAAAGGGGGCTGAATGGGCCATTTTCGGGGGTGCATTCGGTTCGGATGAACCGAATGCATATCCCTTTTCTACACCCAGTAACCGTCATTCCACTGTGGAGGCTGTCATTCCAGGCCCAGGGCAGGTTTCTTGTACTCTATTCTACAATTCCATTGCAACTTTTGTGTGCTGTAATTCAAGGGGGCCTATGCAAGTCAGTTGGCATTCAAATACATTAGAAACAGGAAACCAGCCAGGGAGGCAGTGGGGCCCTTGGACGACCAAGGGGTAAAAGGAGTATTGAAGGATGATAGGGAAATGGCTGAGAAGCTAAATGCATTTTTTGCCTCTGTCTTCACTGTGGAAGATGAGAAGTGCTTGCCCACTCCAGAACCGCTGATTTCAGGAGGGGTGTTGAAAGACCGGAGTCAGATTGAGGTGACGAGAGAGGAGGTCCTAAAACTGATAACTTAAAAACTGATCAATCACCAGACCCAGATGGCATACATCCGAGAGTTCTGAAAGAACTAAAATGTGAACTTGTGGATCTCCTTACAAAAATATGTAATCTTTCCTTAAAATCTGCCTCCATTCCTGAGGATTGGAAGGTAGCTAATGTCACTCCCATCTTTAAAAAGGGTTCCAGAGGAGATCCGGGAAATTACAGGCCAGTCAGTCTGACGTCGATACCGGGTAAATTGGTGGAAACCATTATTAAGGAAAGAATTAGTAGGCACATAGATGAACAAAACCTATTGAGGCAGACTCAGCATGGGTTCTGTAAGGGAAGATCTTGTCTCACTAACCTGTTAGTGTTCTTTGAGGGGGTGAACAAAAATGTGGACAATGGGAATCCAATAGATATTGTTTACCTTGACTTCCAGAAAGCTTTTGATAAAGTTCCTCATCAAAGGCTCCTAAGTAAGCTCAAAAATCATGGGATAGAAGGACAAGTTCTTTTATGGATCAAAAACTGGCTAGTTCATAGAAAACAGAGAGTGAGTGTAGGTGGGCAATTTTCTCAGTGGAGGGTGGTAAGCAGTGGGGTACCGCAGGGATCAGTACTTGGTCCACTGCTTTTTAACTTGTTCATTAATGATTTGGAGATGGGAGTAAGCAGTGAAGTGGCTAAATTTGCGGATGATACAAAGTTGTTCAGGGTGGTGAAAACCAGTGAGGATTGTGAGGCACTCCAAGGGGATCTGTCAAGGATGGGCGAGTGGGTGTCAACATGGCAAATGGGGTTCAATGTGGCCAAGTGCAAGGTGATGCACATTGGAGCTAAAAATCCTAAATATAAATACACATTGATGGGGTCTGAACTGGCAGAGACTGATCAAGAGAGAGATCTTGGAGTTGTAGTGGATAACTCACTGAAAATGTCGAGACAGTGTGTGACTGCAATAAAGAAGGCCAATGCTATGCTGGGGATTATTAGGAAGGGTATTGAAAACAGATCAGCAAATATCATAATGCCCCTATATAAATCAATGGTGCGACCTCATTTGGAATACTGTGTGCAGTTCTGGTCACCACACCTTAAAAAGGATATTATAGCTTTGGAAAAAGTGCAGAAAAGGGCAACTCGAATGATAAAAGGGTTGGAAGACTTTCCCTATGAGGAAAGGTTAAAGCGCTTAGGGCTCTTTAGCTTGGAGAAAAGACGACTGAGGGGTGACATGATCGAGGTTTATAAGATTATGCATGGGAAAGAGCAGGTAAAGAAAGAGGTACTTTTCTCCCTTTCTCACAATACAAGAACTCGTGGGCACTCCATGAAACTGCAGAGCGGTCGGGTTAGAACGGATAAAAGGAAGTACTTCTTCACCCAAAGAGTGATTAACACATGGAATTCACTGCCACAGGAAGTGGTGGGTGCTACAAGCATGGACGGCTTCAAAAGGGAATTAGAAGGTTCATCAGTGGCTATTAGCCACAAGGTATAGATAGGGCTCTGGGATAAGTGATGCTCTGTCTTCTTGGTGCTTGGGCGGGTCAACAGTGGGAGGGCTTCTAATGTCCTGGCCCCACTGGTGGACCTCCTGATGGCACTGGTATTTCTGGCCACTGTGTGACACAGAGTGTTGGACTGGATGGGCCTTTGGCCTGATCCAACATTAGCGTCTCTTATGTTCTTATGTTCTTAAGCTCAAAGTGCACCAGTATCTAATGGACTTTTGGGCCTCTTCCATTGTTTCCAATGAACATTTGTGTCTTTTGTTTTAGCACATCTTCATAATGCCAGACTGTAATGATTTCAAGTTGTAAATGTGTGTTTCTTTAAATGGTTGGTAAGTTTCAGAAGGGGGGGGTGAAAGAGGGAGGTGAGGGAGTGAGGTGATTGGTTGGTGACTGAGAGTGTCTGGGCGGAGCTAAGAAGTGTTTATGTTGAGAGAAGAAAGGCAGTGTGTTCAGTCAGCAGTCAGCACTAACTGTCAGTTGTGGTTAGTCTACAGATTCTGAGAAGCAGTCTTCTAATTAGAATCCCATATTAGTGCTGTGAAAGGCATTAAGATTTGAAAGGAGAAAGTAAAATACTTTAGTGGGCATATTAATGGCTAGAGAAAGTCAAAATCTAATATTGTCAGAGTATTATACGAGTGTGAGAGGGAATAGCTGACAGAAACCTGAGTTTAAAAGGGAAAGATTTAACTGAGCAACATCTAATAAAGATTGGAGAAGGTTCATTCTGAAGAGAAGGGTTTGAGAAAAAGGAGTGATTGAGAGCAAAATCAGCCTATGATACCTCAGTCGGAAGTTATTAACATACACTGTTTTATTCACTAAAGAGACAAGTAACAAAACATCTTGTAATCAATACACTTCTTGTGTAAATAAACTTTTATCTTGTTTATTGTTAACCCAGAGTCGTATGCTGTTTAAAATATGAGAGTCTCATCCTCAGGACCACATTGTCCAACGAAGGAGTCTTAGAGCTTGGGCACATGTTAAGTCCAGCGCTTAACAAATAGAGAGTGATTTCAGCAAAAACTCAAGTTTAATCTTCAGCACGAACACTTCTCCAACACGGTACAACATCTGATAGCCCGAACAGCTTGCCCATAGTAGCTGTTCGGTATTTAAACATTTCCCGGTTAATATAGCCACGCCCACTGTACACATAACAACCAATACGGTTGAGCGAATAAGAGCCAATCACCTTTGTTCCCGCTTACAGTTTGCTTGAACGTGATTGGACACATTAGTCTTGGACTTGAATCCCTGTCCAAGACGAAGCTTAACATAGCTTCCCAATGAGATATTTCACATTACATCTAATGCATTCATGGCAGCTTCTGAATACATTACAGCACAATACTGTGGGAAAGGTTAATTAATAAGACTGGAATTAAATTCCTGGTGGCAGCATTACTTACCTTGAGTGAGAGAAAGAAACAACAAGAAATTTAAAGCCACATCATACCTAACCACACAAATT
The DNA here is from genome assembly GCF_001447785.1 of Gekko japonicus. Lineage (NCBI taxonomy): Eukaryota > Metazoa > Chordata > Lepidosauria > Squamata > Gekkonidae > Gekko > Gekko japonicus. The sequence continues at coordinate 236,701 of NW_015173708.1, read as the reverse complement.
AAAAAAGAGGTAGTGTGACACAGACCAACAGAAATGGATGGGGGGAAGGATCTGAAACGGAAGCAACTTTTACTTTGTGAAAGGAAACGAACAGGCCATGACAAGGAAGGAAGGCAAATGCAGAGTTTTCAGTGGAAAGGTAAGATATTTTTATTATCAGTCAGTCATGGTAAGCGTAGGAAAATGGAGACAGTTTTTTTGGGTTTTTTTAATGCCACGGTCAGCTGGAGCTCCCCTTCTTGGCTTCTACTTGACCACCATTCCAAGAATCAGTAGAGAGAAGTGTGGATGTGCATTAACTACTTTGGGGATCTGTAAAATCAAACCTCTTTGTCCAATCTGCTTAAAAATTAGGGAGGGGGGGGGTCTTCAGATTACAGAGAGCACTGTGTTCTGTGTAGATTTGGTGGCATTATCCTTATAATCTGCCCCAGACCCTCATATACATCCTCCAATGAAAATAACTTTGCTTCCATGAAAGTGTTCTTACTGAGAGTTGCACTATTGATCTTTTGATTTTTGGGATAGTGCTCTAGTGTAACTGGTGTACATCTTGCACTTTCACAGGTGCCAAGACCCAGGATGCTTTTGTGTCCAGATTAAGACTCTCCAACTTATTTTCAGACTTTAAAAAGAAGGGTTTCCACATTGACAGGCACAGTTCTTTCCTAGCATCAGTTTATTGTTGAATATTCAGAAGCTTGCTTTCCCCATCTATTTTTAAAGAGTCCTGAGGAAAAGATCTGATAAGGATGTTCTTCAGAATGTTGATATCATGCTGTGACAGCCTTTGATCAGGTCTAATTTGCTAATCTTCGTACTTCCTTTGGCTCCTTTAGGCAATTTCCTTCCATATGTAGGAAGGACTATTCGCCTCTGAACAATGAGTTGGGTATTTTTTTAAAAAAACCCCATGGATTACTGCTTTTTAATATATATCTTCAATCTAACCTTTTGTTTTACTATATGATTAGGAGGATTGCTTTAACCAAACGGATTGATCTCTCCCTTTTTAGTGTCCAGAGATTTGCATATTTAACTCCAAGTACAGCTGGAAACACTGCACCTAAATTTCCATTTATTTGATGATCCAGTTTGCAGTAATTGCTTGTGTCCCATAAAAAATGATGCCAAGTAAATTAATGACGGCTGTGTAATCTGCAAGCCCATCAGAAGTTACTAGTATAACATATCAAATGCACAAGGTTGTACTGACAATCTTTTCCCCATGATGGACATAAGGCTGCAGAATGCTGCATAAATCCTGCTTTCATCCCGGCTTCACTGTAGCCAAGACCAATATGCCCCCATTTTGTTAGCATCACACCCTACTGTTTTGGTTAGCATCTGGCTAGACTTCCTTTGACACTTCTGGAATGGTCTGCCATATTTTTCAGAACCTCTAGACAAAAATAGTAAAAGGAATGTGAAGCTGGGACTAGCTACACGGGCTCATCACAGAAGGAGCCAAGGCAGCCTGTAGCCAGAAAATTTTCTGTGAAGGTGCAAAGACCAGGAGTGGGGGAGCTTAATTAGATTACCATTAATTATATTAATGACTAATCTAATTAGTGGTAATACTGCCCAGCTGACTGCATACATTTCATTTCCTATACAGCATGTAGTACATCTCTGTACTACACAGAAGTGGCACTGACCGTGCCTGCTTGAGGAAACAGCATTTGGGCTAAGCATGAAGGAGGCATGGGGGGTTTGTGTGAAGGAAGACAATCATGGAACCAACTGGGGAGAAAAGCGGGATATAAATACATGCAGGGTTTCTCACTGACTGCCCCTTCCCCCTGCACTGGCCAGAGTTTACTGAGGCTTCATGAGCAAAGTTTGAGTCCCTTGGCACCTTGAAGATGAACCAAGTTTAATTCTGTGTTTATGCTTTTGTGTGCATGCACACTCCATCTGATATAACAAGGTTCTTTACATGCAGGTGGGGCAGACGTGGCTTGGGAGCATGCCCCCCCAATATGCACCGAATGCAGCCGCCTTCCCTTATGAGCCATGGCTTTCACCTGGTCCCTGAACAACAGGCCATCCACAGCCACTCTGGACTGCGGGCTCTGCTGGCACCAGCCAGATCTAGGTCAGGTGGGGTGGTGCTTCAGAGCTGTGTGGGGAGGAGTCATTGTATGCTCAGGAGCCAAGGAAGGAGAGGCCACCACCGCACACCAGGCCATCACCGCCCAAGACTCTGACATCTCGGACAACGAGGAAGCTCACCAGGCACAGTGCCCGGCTTGGCCTGAAGGGCACACGTCAACACCTCCAGCCACATGACCATCTGCTCCAGTGCCTGTCTAGACCAGTGCCCCTATGCCCTGTGCCAGCCGCGGGGAAGACCACGAGCGCCAGTCCTGCCAGTTCCATGATGCAATCTGCTGGACCTGTGGTAAAGCCGGCCATCTTGCATGTGTCTGTTGCTACTGGGGGACTCACCGGAGGTCAACCACACACCAGGAAGCAACGGACCACGCCTTGACTGTCAACCACCACCAGCATCAGGTAATTAATTTGCCCCCTGACACCCCCAACAAAATGCATGTAACCATGATGATAGAGGGGTCCTGTAGAATGGAATTGGATACTGGGTCATCATTCTCTATCATTTCAGCGAATACCCTGCAGAGACTCTGCCCGATGGGGGGGACCATTGGGATTTCTCATATGTGGAAGCAGCCCGGAGTGCCTTGTTGATCTTGAGGTCCTCCAGGCGGACGAGCTTCTTTCTTAGTTTTGATTCCTGGACCCCCCAGACGAACTGGTTCAGGAGGGTGTCTTTGATGGCCGGGAACTCACAGCTGATAGCTAGCCGACAGATATCAGCTAAGAAATCGGCGGCCGATTCTCCAGACCTTTGGGTGTGCGCCATGAAGTCCATCCTCATCGCCATTTTGGAGGGCTTTGGCAGGAAATGGTCCATCAGGGCTTTTACCAGCTTGTCATAGGTGGCCTCTTCCAGGGTTTTTGGGGTGATGAGGCCCTGAACCAAGCAGATCGTGGTGACCCCGCATGTGCTTAGCAGCCAGGATTTCTTCAAATTGGCATCCACGGTTCTCTGGAACTTGAAAAAGTGTGTCAGCTGTTCGATCCAAGCTTCCCGGAGTTCGGGATGTGCTGGATCATAGGTGGATATTTGTCCCAGAGTGGCAGCCATGACTCGAGGAGCTGGAGTGGGGCGGGGCGTGGTGTCCTGGAGATCAGTGCGTGGTACGTTGCTCTCTGCCACGGAGTCAGAGTCAGGTTAGCTCATCGGGATCCCATCCTCGTCACTAGTATAAAGTACTGAGACTGATGCATGGAGTAGTGATTTCAGCTCATACTTTATTAGTACATAGGAGAACTTGTGATAGCTAGCGTGGCCATGGCCTTCCTGTTCAAAACACACCCAACACACACACCCGTGATTGGATTATTTACACACAACTGCCCCTATTGGTTCCCTATTAGGATCCAAGCTGACAGATAGGTGAGTTGTAGGATTCGTAGCAGCTATTGTTCTTGTGGTGCGAAGCTCAGCATGTTCCTGCAGCCACGTGCAAGTCCGACCACATGTGTGTAGTCATATCATGAGGTATGTGAGAATCTTTAGGAGAGTCCTGGGAAGAAGAGTACTGAGAACTCGAACAACCCAGTGCAGCCAAGACACCATATGGAATATATTGGACAAGCAGGGGACCTGCAAGGGTTCACAGGGGATATCTCGTTTTACCCTCCCCACCCAAATTTTCCCTTTCCTCCCTCCTCCTGGCAGCCCCTTCTCTGCTTACTGCTTTCCTATCCACCTAGCAACCAATGTACCTTTTTATCTGCCCCTCAACTTTATTATTTATTTACTTTCTTTAAAACCTTTAAATCTTTTAAGGGAAGACAAAGTGGTTTAAATCATTCTCCTCTGCTCAAGTTTATCTTCACAACATCCTGGACAAGTCACACAAGTTATATGGAGGCTACTGCCATGGCAGGAGGGAAGGGAACAGGGATGGAGTAGGAGGTCAGAATATCCCTGTAAAGAGCCTTCCCCTATACCTTTTACTGATGGAAACAAAGATCTGAAGGCTGACAATATTGTCACGATTGCTTTGCAGCCCTCACAATGGCCACTGAGATCTCCTTTCTTAAAGGCACAGATTCTCTTTCTATTGTGTGTGTGAGGAGGTTAGCTCCCCAATGTATTTTTTTAAAAAAAAATAATAATCAGATTTTTCTGCAAATCTGGGACTTTCCCCAGATTTGTAGAAAGATTTGTATAGCGTGTTCAGGGCTCCATATCCAGATCTGAGTTTCCACACATGGGAATATGTTGAGGATTAGATATATTGGTATTTTGAGATAATGTGCCGCGGCACATTCAGGAGACCATTTAAGGGGGGCACCTGGTTTAGTGGCGTCAAAACCCTTTCCTTTAGTCTTGAGCAGATCTGTGAGCGGTAAAGCAATTTGCGCAAATCCTTTGATGAAAAATCTATAGAAATTAGAGAATCCTAAGAACCCCTGCAGCTGGCGACGGGTTCTGGGGGGCTCCCAGTCAAGAACGGCTTTGACCTTTTCCGGGTCCATTTCCAACCCACCCCCCGAGATGCGGTAGCCCAGAAAATCAATGTGGGACTGGTGAAAGGCACACTTGGAAAGCTTGGCAAACAGTTTGTGTTTGTGTAACATTTTGAGGACTTTTCTGACCAGTTTAACATGAGAGGGGAGGTCCTGTGAGTACAGCAACACGTCATCAAGGTAAATAACCACGCCATTGAATAGAAATTCATGAAGGACCTCATTAATCAAATTCATTAAGACCCCAGGAGCCCCCTGAAGCCCGAAGGGCATAACAAGGTACTCAAATTGGCCCAAAGGGGTATTGAATGCAGTCTTCCCCTCATCCCCCTCCCGGATGCGCACTCGAAAGTAGGCATCACGCAAATCCAGTTTAGAGAAGATTTTGCCCTTTGTTGCTTCTGCAACGAGGTCCTTGATCAGAGGGAGGGGGTAAGCATTCGTGGCCGAAACCGCATTCAAGCCACGATAATCAGTACATAAGCGAAGACCACCATCCTTCTTCTTCCGGAACAAAACCGGGGCTGCAAAGGGGGAGGAAGCCGGGCGGATAAA
>NW_015173708.1:222221-229252 GCF_001447785.1 Gekko japonicus | reverse complement strand
GGTGACCGGGATGGCTCCTCGGTCCCCCGCCGAAATTGGAGGTTTCCCTTCGGCCCCGCTCATGACAGGCGTCAGACTCGGGGTGAGGGGGAAAGGTAGGATTCCTAACAAAATGTTAGATCCCAAATCAGGAGAATAGATCCACGTTCAAAAAGAAGCAAGATTTATTTCCAAAGCATGGTTGATCATGAACATACAGAGATTGTTAGGAATAACTACAATACCCAGGGAAGGTGTATTAAAGGAACTTCAAACAAGGTTTAAACCAATGAGCTCATTTCCCTCGTTAGGTTACAGATTAGAAAAGGTGCGAAGCGGCCTGAGAACAGCAACGGCCAGTTCCATAAACACAAGTTGAGTTCACACGGGAAACCTAAACAAGCCAGAGCATAAAGACACAATACCCCATCACACCAGCTGGAGAACCTTGGCAGTTACAGATGCCCAACAAGAAAAGAATAACAACTACAGGAGTGAGGGAGGGGCGGGGATGAGAAAGGGACGAGACGTGTCCCAAGGAAATGGCAGCTCGCTGACAGTAATCAAAGTCCAGGCAACAGCTGCCTTTCCCTTCATTACAACGATTTTTTCTCACCAGCTCTTATTCATTCTGGCCAGTCATATTTTACAGCCAGTTTTCCTTCAAATGGGACCAATCATGCCTCTTTCAATGCCTCCAATCCCTCTCCTCCTCTAATTAGAGGAGTGGAAAGCCACCACACAACCTTGGATTCCCTTCAGTCAGCTAAAGTCAACAATTGTTTTGCTATGGTGCTGAATCCCTGTAACTGGGTCCCCTTCCCCATGACAAATTGTACCCTGCCAGCATGCACATTGTGTAGCACACATATCATCATGCACGCTGGTGATATGTGTGTTATCTTTGTGCTCTGGGTCCAGATCCAGCCTCATTCCCTCTTTGGATTAATTGCCTGCAATTGTTGCTGGAGTATTGGCTTGTTATAGCAACCCGAGCTGCAGTGTTAGAAGAGTCAAATAACAAATATATACACTGCAAAAACCTTTTTTTGTAAATTAATGTGTTCAATTTGTTAACTGGTGCTGCGGTGGCTCAAGTGGTTAAGACGCTGAACTGCAGGCTGTGGAAGGTCAGTAGTTCAGCGGTTCAAGACCCGGGTGCCGCAAGACAGGGTGAGCTCCTGTCTCTAGTTCCAGCTCCTGCCAACCTAGCAGTTCGAAAGCACGAAATTGCAAGTAGATAAATAGGGACCACTTCGGTGGGAAGGTAACAGCGTTCCGTGCGCCTTGGTGTTTAGTCATGCCGGCCACATGACCACGGAAACGTCTTCGGAAAGCGCTGGCTCTTCGGCTTTGAAACGGAGATGAGCACCGCAACCCTAGAGTCGGATTCGACTGGCTTTCGAGCAAGGGAACCTTTACCTTTACTTTACCTTTATTTGTTAACTACCATCTTATAAAGTGCATTTATAAGATGGTAGTTAACAAATAGAACACATTAATTTACAAAAAAGGTTTTTGTAGTGTATATATTTGTTATTGGAGTATTGGCTTGGCCACTCTGCCAAGGTCTTTTCCTTGATATAGATAACACTAAATACAATGGGGAGCTGCGGTGGCTCAAGTGGTTAAGACGCTGAACTGCAGGCTGTGGAAGGTCAGTAGTTCAGCAGTTCGAGACCCGAGTTGCCGCATGATGGAGTGAGCTCCCATCTCTAGTTCCAGCTCCTGCCAACCTAGCAGTTCGAAAGCAAGAAATTGCAAGTAGATAAATAGGTACCACTTCGGTGGGAAGGTAACAGCGTTCTGTGTGCCTTGGTGTTTAGTCATGCTGGCCACATGACCACGGAAATGTCTTCGGCTTTGAAACAGAGATGAGCACCGCAACCCTAGAGTTGGACTCGACTGGCTTTCGAGCAAGGGAACCTTTACCTTTAAATACAATGGGGACACAGAGATACTAAGTAGAATAACAAAAACAAAATACACCGTGGAGAGAACGAATTGCTCAAGGTCAATTACCACTGAAAGTGTTACTTAAAGACATATGTCTCAAACATAATAAATGAGAAAATCATAGAGATTGAACTATAAATCTTTTAGTATGATCCATATGTACTTATCACTATTTAAACACAAAAGCTATGAAACAAATACACAAGTAGAAAGAAGCCTTCCCAAAGCAAGACCAATAAATGGGCTGTATGCAGTCCTTGAAAACACTGGATCATCTTTGCTGTTTCAAACTTTCTTACTTTCAAACTTTCAGGTCTGCAGGGAGGCTGAGAAACCAGGCTGACGTCTCCTGTCGGCTGAGAGAGTTTCAATTCTACTTCTTCAGAGCCAATATATTCTTATGGAACCACACAGTTTACATGTTTTGCATGCCTTATACCCCCACAAGGGCTTTTTAAACTCCTTACGATAAAGTGGTAAACTAGTGGTTGGGTGCCAGAATTTAGTAGTGATATCAATGGGTTGTTTTGTATTTTGTGCCAGAAATGTACAGAACTATTGCTCTGTTTGTCTGTAACCCTGATTCTCCTCAGTAAACTATTTCTGATCATTTCAGTTTATTGCAGACCTCTGAGCCTGTTTTAGAATTTTTCACTTTTCATGTTGATACTGAACCTCTGGGCACCTAGAACAAAGTTTCAATGTATCTGATGAAGTGTGCATGCACAGAAAAGCTGACGCCCAGAATTAAACTTTGTTGGTTTTCAAGGTACCACTGGATTCAAATTTTGTTCTGTTGCTTCAGACCAACACGGTTACCCACCCAAACCTCTGGGCACACTGTTCTTTCCCCTCTCTCTGAGCTTTGACTTGAGTTCCGTTCATATGGTGAAGGAATCTTGCACATATTGCCCTGATCGCATTAGGTAACCTCACCCACATGCTTTCTGTGACAGAAGAGACCTTGTCATATGTCCATACTGGCAGTATTCTGATGTAGAATCCTCGATCACATCGGTCAGTTGCAGCAAAAGTTGTGTCTAACTTTATGCACTTCTTCAATGCTGCAGCCTCCTTAGGGTCAGGTTTTATGGCACAGAACTGTTTCATGTGGCCCTATTTTGTATTGTGATTCTATTTTCCTCTGTTGTCCAGCAGATAAAGAAAATGAAGCCAGGGAGATTTTACAGTTCTCTTTGTTTCATGAGCCGCTTTCCTACTGTGTTTAGCATAGCCTTGCTGCTTGCTGTGTGCTAATCAGCTCAGGGAATCAGACATTCTCTTAGTACTAGGATGGATGCCTCGAGCATCCCAACTATTAGTTCCTTCGCTGAACATTTGGATAATTCATATATTCACTACAGATTTTTCTTCCCTTTGAGCTATTCCCCCTTTCAAAACCCACTGTTTTGAGTGGTATGAAGGTTCTATGGCAACCTCCCTCTTTAACAATAACTTCATGGTGATTGGAGTCTAAGAATGCCTCCACATGTTCCACGCCATCATTATGCCTGATGCTGAATACCACAATGTACTTTTGCCGTGGTCTTAAGTAGCGGCAATAGCTGAAGAGAACGAAAAGTCTGCAAATGTTCCTGCTTGCATCAAAGGGAGAGGAAGGGCCAAACTGCACAAGAGGTTTTTTTAATGTGTTGGGTGCAGGCTCCGTACATGTGCAGCTGCAAAACAGGACAAATTATGTCTCCAGCATGTTTCAGCATGAGGGAGAACCTGGATCCAGCTCATTTTTTAAAAGTCTTGTGTAGTCTGGCCCTGAGGCTGCAACTGAACTCACTTGGAAGTAGATTCAGGTGGGCAGTCGTGTTGGTCTGAAATGGCAGAGTAAAGTTTGAGCCCAGGGGCACCTTTAAGACTAACAAATTAAACTTTGTTGGTCTTAAAGGTGCCACTGGACTCAAACTTTGTTCACTTACTTGGAAGTAAGCCTAATTGAACTTGGAAGAATTTACTTCCGTGTAAACATACACAGGATGTATGGCTCAGCCGCATTTGTAGGCATACTTTCTTGGCAGAAAGTCTATGTGGGATGTACCTCTGAATACACTGTCCTATGATCAGGGTGCAAAGCTATCTTTTTGATGGGTGCTCCTATAGCGGGCCCCCCAATGTTGTTGAACCTGTATGCACTGTTCGAATTTGAGAATGGGGAGTAGGCACCTCCACAAAATGGCTACCATGGGATGCTAAATATTTTACCTTTCAAAACTGATGAAATAAATCAAGTTGGGAAACTGCAAACTAAGCATCCCTGTACAATGGAGGAAGAAGCCTCTTCAGACAAAAAGGTGATGCCTCCTGGGTTCTTGGGAGTGTCTTCTGATCCAGTAGAAGATTGGGTGGGGCAGGGATGTGGGGATGAGTCGCCATCATCATCAGTGACAGCATGGTGTTACCACTGAATTTTTTCACACCTCTCTAGGAATAGCCAGAAATACTATGGTGACCAGTAGACTTTTTGGTGATTCCTGACATTAGAAACCGCAGCATTCAAAAACCAGTGGGGGGGACATTTTAACCTTCCAGGACATTCAGTTGCTGACCTAAAAGTAGCAGTTAATTTACAAAGGAATTTCAAAGGAAGATTAGAAAGAGAGACTGCTAAATTGCAACTGATAATGAAGCTCAAGACAATGCATCCTCCTGGTCTGAACTGAGACCTAAGTTTCCTGTCTCATTACCAATGCTGATTTCTCCACTCCTACTAACCCTCTGCATATCACACATAATCCAATCATGCCTGCTATTGTCATTCACCAGCTATTCACATTAGCCTGCTATTGTTTTTCAGCATCTGAAATCACTCAACTCATGGCTTGGAGAAGGCATTTAAAGGGACCACAATTGTTTTCAATGGAGGAAGGGGACTCCTTCTTTGAGGGTCCATAGAATTGGATGCCTTGGTCCAATATTTTTGAAACTTGGGTTTATTTTTTGAGGAGAGGCTCCAGCAGCTATGCTGCAAATTGGGTGCCTCTACCTCAAAAAAGGAGCTGCAGTGGCTCAAGTGGTTAAGATGCTGAACTGCAGGCTGTGGAAGGTCAGTAGTTCAGCAGTTCGAGTCATGCCGTAGTCATGCCGGCCACATGACCACGGAAACATTTTTGGACAGTGCTGGCTCTTCGGCTTGGAAATGGAGATGAGAACTGCAACCCTAGAGTCTGATTTGACGGGCTTTTGAGCAAGGGAACCTTTACCTTTTTACCTAAAAAAACAGCGTCCCAGAGGCCCAGATAACCCTGGATCAATTCTCCAATATAGCCTATGGGGACCATTGACTATGATGGTCCCCATAGGGTATAATGGAGCCAAAAAATTCTGCAATCCCTAATATTTACTGAATCCCAATTCCATACTAATATTGAGATTCAGGAATATTGGGAAATACTGATTTTTTGGGGAGGTTGCACATCCATAGTGCTCTTGTCTATGCATTGTAGCTTCTGGGTTATGGAGCTGGATTCCCTCAATAAATTTAGCAAGTTGACAATTCAGCGAAATCTCTTTGTAGGTTTAATTCAGCATTCCTTAGAAATAAAATAAAAAGGGAAGCTCTGTTTAAGAAGGAAAAGTGTAACAAAACTCACTGCTGAGCAAAAATGTCAAGGAGTTTAATGCCTTTTTAGCATAAAGTGGCTCAGTGGGGGCAAACCAAGAAAATAATTGGTTATACAGTATTGGGTATAGTTTGCATGTACAAATTGCACAGCTATGATGGGTTAAAAAGAAATCGTGATTTATTAACAGAGAATGAGGCAGTTGTTGCTGGAGTTGAATTTTATTAATTGAATGGAAATCCACTTGAAACACTTATTAAGTGCTGGGAGGGTATTCCAGGACCTTGTCCATGAGGATTCCTGAGAGAGTCTCAAGTACAGTTTCATTAATATACATACTGCTTCCTAGGTTTCTATTATAGGCAGTCTCACAAGGTACTGTAAATGTTGCACTGCCATGCACTCTAGTATTGTAGGTATGAGTCTGGGAATATGCATTACCATAACTTTGGTAGCGAGGACCCAAGTGCATTATGCTTAATGACTGGCAATTTTTTAACATGCTGTGACATTTCTCTTTCATTGTACTGCCAAGGCAGGTGTTGGGCCGGGCCCTCTATTCTACATAGCTTTACACAGTCAGTCAGAAGGGGAAGCTTTCTTTCTTCCTTTGGCTTCGATTGGAATTGATCTGTGAGATCCAATGCTTTGGGTATTTGTTGGGTTGAGAAGATTCCTGATTGCTGAAGCATGTAGACTTCCCATCTCTCTATGCTAAGCTCTGGGTAAGTATAAATAAGCCTGCCCCTTTTCTTGGATGCAACTCTTCTAATCGATGCACAGAGCTCTTACTCAAAGGTAGGCTCTTCTCTGTTTGCTGTTTTCAGTTACTGGACAAGAGTTAGAGTTCTACACTAGCTTAGAATCAGCTCTGTGTTAAACTGTGGCTAATGATTGTGTCACTTCTGTGTTCTTGAAAGTGCCTAAAGTATAATTGGTGCCTAATTAATGTTAAATAACAACGAAATGGGTGATTATGTTAAGTCAAATTGATTTATTCCACAGACAGTTCAAGCGCATAATGCATTTGCCTGTTTGCTTCTGGTACTTTCTGTGTCAAGCACTGATGGTGACGTATTTTGACCTATACGAGAGAAAATAATGCACATTCAGCAGTGATTGTTCCCCAAATGCACTTTTTATGATGAACTTGTAAATTTATCCTCAGTTTAGTCAGGTAGATTAACTGCTCTCGTGTTTAATTAATATGCCTTATTGTTAATGATCTAATCAAGAAAGTGCAAACAAACTAAGCAAAATGCAAATCACTCCTAATTTGGGATTTGTTTATGAGTTACAAGTGTCACCTACAGTGGGAATAAAGGGATTTGCCTTTAATGATGAGGCAATATGATCCTCTCATAACAAATGTTTGGTATTTCCCAGTAGATACTTGTGAAGTATTTGCATGGGCCATATGACCTTCTACAATGTTTATAGAGAACTAGCCTGCTACCCATGCTTCGCTATGGCATTTAAATTCCATAAATCCAGTTATAATATTGATGATGTGAAATTTGA
>NW_015173708.1:217648-221889 GCF_001447785.1 Gekko japonicus | reverse complement strand
TCATTGCTTTGGAATTTGCCAAACTGAGGGTTTTGTCTCATTGTTGGATCCCCAGGCATTCGAAATAACTCCACGTTTGATTCAAAGCAAGGTTTATTTCAAAACGATGGTTCAGACAGGAACAAGGACATTGTTAGGAATGACTACCAATACACAGGTATAGCATAATAAAGGGATTTGAACCATGTTGGGCCAATGAGGCCAGTTCCCGCTGGCGGGAATAGAACTCGTAAATGCACGCCTATTCCATGGGAACGTAACAGTTCAGTACCATCAACACAGGTTCAGTTCACAGGGTAGATAACCATAACAAGCTGAGCGAAGCACCGACTCCCACCACCAGCTGCATGACCTTGGCCAGTTCCGCAAAATACAGAGAAGCATAATGAAGCTACAGAAACCCAGGGGGGGGGGGAAGAGCACAAGACATGTGAAGCAGGTAACATCAGATACAATGGCAGCTAGCTGACAGCACCTCAGGGTGATCTTGCTGGTACTTGGCCTGTGCAGCTCAGTGCACTGCAGGAGTACTATGTGCAAATGTATTTGCCGCATTCCTGAGTTGCCTCCTTCTTGTAGCATTGGTGTACCTGACTCAACATTTGCCAGAAGTTTTCTTGGGGGTAGTAAGAGGTGAGTGGTGTAAGGGGGAGTTGGTGTGAGGGAGTGGTGATGTGGTGGACATTTGTTCAGGTTCATGAGGGAGGCATGCATTGAAATGGCTCCTAGAAATGTCCTTTACTATCTCCCCATAAACATTCATACCTGTCAGACTCGGGTTCACCTTTTGCTATGTTTTCTCTACCTGGGGGGGGGGATTGTATTTAAAGGCATCGGGGATGTTGGGCTAGCAGCAGTGCTAAGGCAATCCTGCGGAGCAAACCTCCTCGGTGGCTGTAAGCATCCCACCTCCTCTCCTACGCCTGACAGGCAGCTGCCTCTCCAGTGTAAAATTGGGAGGGGGGAGGAGTATTAGAAGCTACTGTGGAGGCAGGGCTGGCAGGATCACTCGTGGCTTTAAGCACCCTGCAACCACTGCTGCACCACCGCCTGTTAGGTGTAAGAGGTGGGGGGAGTTTGTTGGAAGCCATCCCACCTCCTCTCCTACACCTCAGGCAGCTGCCTGTCTAGTGTAGGAGGCGGAGGGGGAAGGAGTATTAGAAGCCACTGTGGAGGTGGGGCTGCACCTGACATACAACCGCCTGTTAGGTGTAGGAGGGGGGGAGTGTGTTTGGAAGCCATCAGAGAGGCTGGGCTAGCAGCTTTGCTTCCCCTCACAGGTGGTTCTTGGCCACTCCTGATTTCCTCAGCTGTCATTAGCTCTGTGCAGTCCCCTGTAACTTTTGGGTTTTTTTTAACCTCAGAACACTGAGCTCAGCAGCTGACCAATCAGAGAGTAGGGGGTGCAGAGAAGCAGCTGCCTGGCAGCCACATAGGAATCAATGGGGGTGAACACATTCCGCCTCCCCTTTTGACCCACTTAGGGGTCGAATTTCCAAAAATCCCTTCTTAGCGAGCACCTATGCCATGGTAGGAGCCCTCTCCCCGAATTTGGTGTCTCTAAGTCCAGCGGTTTGGCCTGGGCGTTGATTTTACGGTGAGGGGACTTCCTTTTATAATTATAGATGGGATTATGAAGAATCAATATGTGATCAATAATGTTATATTTGTTTTATTTATGTATTTATTTGGTGTGTAAGGAGTTCAGGGCAGTGTAAGGAGCTCAAGGCAGTGTATACAACCTTCCCCTCCAAGCTTGCCAACTTTAGGTTGGAAATTTGTGGAGATTTAGGAGTGAAGCATGGGGAGAGAACTCAGAGAATTATAATGTCATTGGCTCCACTCTTCAAAGCAGCCATCTTATCCAGGGGAATTTATCTCTGTAGTCTGGAGATTTTCTGGATCTTGGCAACACTACCTCCTCCTCCATTTTATCCTCACAAAAAGGTGGTGAGGCAGGTTAGTTTGAGAAAGAATGACTCGTCCAAGGTCACCCAGTAAGTTTCATGGTAAGCAAGAATTTGAACCCATGCCTCTCTGGTCCTTGTCCCATATTCTAACTACTAAGGATGGGCATGAATTGCACCACAAAGCAAAATTCATCACAAATGTTGCCCTGTTCATGGTTCGTGAACTGAAATTTGTGATGGGTCTACCATCACAAACTTCCATGAACTTTTAAAGCAGTTCATGGTAGTTCATGGATACAGCAGAAAGCAGGGGTTTAATGGGCCTCTGAGTCCCTTTAAACCCCTGCTTTCTGTTCCCTGAGAAATCTGCAAAAACAGCTGAACAGCTGGGAGCAGCCTGTTCCCGACTGCTCAGCTGTTTTTTGGGTTTTCTTGTGCAGTCTCTTTAAAATTTAAAGGGACTGCACAAGGAAGCCCTAAAAAAGCTGAGTGGTGAGCAGGCTGCTTCCTGCTGCTCAGCTGTTTTTTGGGTTTTCTGCAAACCCTGTTTAAAAAACCCTTTTAACGGGGTTTGCGAGGCCACAAAGTGCAAAGTAGTTTGGTTTGTGAACAAACCTCCTGGTTTGATCCAGTTTGTGGTTCGGTTCATGGCTTGTCCATGAATTATGAACTGACAGAAACCACGTTTTTCCAGTTTGTGCCCATCCCTGTGAACTACTACACCACACTGGCTTAATGGTGAAAAAAAAATGCATTTACCAGGAAAGGAAACCAGTAATACAGGTTACCATGTGCTATCACTCTTGGCTTGTTCTCAAATTAGTTACATTTTTTTTCATGCATCACATGGGGGGGGCATGAACTGACCTTGCATAGTTCTCTGCTCTGTCAAGACTGAACAGCAAGAGCATTTTATGACATATTAAATGATGCAGAGGGCCAATATTTTACTTTCATGAAAATCATATAACTTGTGCACCATTTACATGAATAAAATGGACACCAAATAATGACTTGCAAGTGGAGTTCTCCTAATTGTTCAAAATAATCCTCTCTCAGGACATGGAAGACCTGCCACAGGGGAGGAAGCGGCAACAGAGCCCACCATCCAAGCACCTCCCTTTCTGACATCAGAGGCAAGGCCGTACCTGGTCATAATAAGGGTTAACTTGAGGTAGTTATTGAGTGAAAGAATAAGTTTCTCAGAAGCAGATAAAACCTTCAGACTAAAAAAAGCTGCTCTGACACATTTCTAACATTAAAAAAAACATACATAGGTAGTTGGTCTTGGTAAGAAGAATATAGACGTTCCTTTGGATGATGAGGAAATTACTGGTTTTCTATTCATTTCTGTGAATATGAAATGTGGCAGCCCCACCTGGTGAAAGAGACTGGTTATGGCTCAGCATGTGAAATCCCCTTATGACTGTTCATAAAAAGAAATTAAAAATGGTTTTAGAATATCCTGTGGTGAGAAGTGGTACAGATGCATAATGGTCTTATACAGAACTAGCAGTAAAGCCCGTTGTGAAAGCAATACAACGGGATCTAGAAAGAGGGTCTGGGGCAGTGCTCTGGCTTTGGGCAAACAGTGTCAATTTGCTGTGGTGACCTCAGCAGGGTATAATGACAGAGTCCACTGTTTTCTCCAGAGGAACTGATCTCTGCTACCTGAAGAGCAGTTGTAATTGTGAGTGATCTGTAGCCCTCACCTGGAGATTGGCAGCAATTGTTACCCAGGACAAAATGGCTGGTTTGGAGGGTGGAGTCTATGGCATTCTACCTGTCTGAGGTCCCACCCCTCTGCAAACCCCACCCTCTCCAGGCTCCACCCCTCAAATCCCTAAGAATTTGTCAGCATGTAGTTGGCAACCCCATCTCCTTCCCAGCTAGCCATCAACCTACCATTATCTGCCCCTTTGACTTCAGCTGACTTCTGCCCTCTCTTCTGCAGAGCAGTTGTAATTCTGAGTGCTCTCCAGCCCTCACCTGGAGATTGGCAACAATGGTTCCCTATGTGGGACTGACTGGTTTGGAGGGTGGAGTCTATGGCAGTGTACCTGTCTGAGGTCCCACCCCTCCTCAAACCTCACCCTCTTCAGGCTCCATCCCTCAAATCTCCAGGAATTTCCCATCTGGAGTTGGCAACCCTATCAGGACTGGCCCCAATGTGTTTTCTCCCAAAGGCCAAAGTAGGTGACAGGACCAAGCTTAGTTGCCTACCAACAGGCACTGAGGGGAATGTAGGGTTGCCAGCTCTAAGGAGGGAAATACCTGGAGGTTTGGGGGGTGGATTCTGTAGAGGGCCGGGCAACGGAGGCATCGGCCTTC
>NW_015173708.1:217253-217427 GCF_001447785.1 Gekko japonicus | reverse complement strand
CCCCATCATAAATGCACCAAACAATTCCTAAAGATTTTCCAAAACACTACTCTGTCGATAAATTGCAACAATTTGAATCAGCACCAAAGCTTTAAGATCTCTCCAGCTGTCACCTGGAGACTGGCAACAGTTTGTCTGGAGTGTGGGAAGTATGGCATTGTATCTGTCTGAGGT
>NW_015173708.1:215715-215897 GCF_001447785.1 Gekko japonicus | reverse complement strand
AACACTAAAGGAGTGCATTTTAGAATTCTGGCACCCAAAACCCTTTTATAATATAGGAGAGATGAGACTGTTTCCTAGAAGAAGAAGAAGAAGAAGAAGAAGAAGAAGAAGAAGAAGAAGAAGAAGAAGAAGAAGAAGAAGAAGAAGAAGAAGAAGAAGAAGAAGAAGAAGAAGAAGAAGAA
>NW_015173708.1:213707-215697 GCF_001447785.1 Gekko japonicus | reverse complement strand
CCTGTGAGGTAGGTGGGGCTGAGAGAGCTCTTTCAATTACTGCCCTTTCAAGGTCAGCTCTTGTCAGAACTATGGCTTGCCCAAGGTCATCCAGCAGTTGCAAGTGGAGGAGTGGGGAATCAAACCCAGTTGTCCCAGATCAGAGTCCGTGCACTTAATCAGTACACCAAACTGGTTGTAGATCACCCAATAAAGCTACCTTATAAAAATCTTTGCTAATCTGGCCAACTGGACTGAAAGGAGTTAGTTTTCTCTGCTGGTTCATTTTTTAAAAATAAACTGGTGTCCAATTTTTGTCTTTTTATTTGTAAGTTTTAATTACTGTTTGGTGTAGTGGTTAAGTGCACGGACTCTAATCTGGGAAAACCGGGTTTGATTCCCCACTCCTCCGCTTGCACCTGCTGGATGACCTTGGGCAAGCCATAGTTCTGATAAGAGCTGTTCTTGAAAAAAGAGCAGTTTCTGTCAAGAGCTCTCTCAGCCACACCTACCTCACAGGGTGCCTGTTGTGGGGAGGGGAAGGGAAAGGAGTTTGTAAGCCACTACCTTTGGGTAGTGAAGGGCGGGGTATAAATCCAATCCCTTCTTCTTCTACTGTTTCTGTATTTCTTCTCTCTATTGTTCCTTCAGAACGTGTTGTTACTAGGCATTATCATTTGAAATAGATTGGTATGTATTGTGGTGGTGGAAAGGTCTGTCAAGTCCCAGCTGAGTTAGAGTGGCCCTGTACAGTTTTCAAGGCAAGAGATGAACCAAGGTGGTTTGCCATTGCCTGCCTCTGCATAGCAACCATGCATAGCAACCCTTCACTCTGTTGGTGGTGTCTCATCCAACTACCAACCAGGGCTGACTCTGCTTAGCTTCTGCATTATGATGAGATTGGGCTAGCCCAGGCCATCCAATCACACTTTAGCTATTGATTTGATTTATATCATGTTCTATCCCATGGGCAGTTTTTCCTCCTTCCAAATTCAAATACTGCTGAAGTCAAGGTGATCTAAAGTAAAAATGACATTTGTAGATCTAAAATCTAAAAGAAATAAAACTAAGACATTTCTGTGAATATGGACATTTCTGTGAACATTCATACTGTTGATACTATATGTTTCTTATGCTGCCTATGTTCAATGAAAGTTGCAAAAATATAGTTTTGATGTCTGTCTACCTGGGAACATCCATCTGGGCTTACAGAAAAGACAAATTAAAGGCCAACCAGTCTGATTTTCTGCAAGTGTATCAGGCATTTGGGAGAGACAGCTTGAAAGATAAGGTGCGTTGCTGGAGAACTGCAGTAGCTGTTGGATTTCAGCTTGTGTGTTCACTTCGTATTACTAAGGCTTATTCTTCCAAGTACATTGCAGTAGGACTGTGCTGGTTCATCTTAAGCAGGGAGGCTCAATTACCCCTTTGTTCAGATGGTATTAGATTGCAGATTGTAAGCAGCAGCCTTGAATGCTTGAAAGAACGTGTGCTTTGCCCCCAATCCGGAAGAAAGACAAACACGTTTCTTGGGTACTGAACGGGCCACTTTATTAACTTCATTAACACAATAACAACAACGATGAACAGCAAGGGCACTACAGATTGTGGCATGACCAGGCCAGGGGTCCTCGACCCCTCCCCAGCCATTTGTACTAGGGCGATCTACCCAGCCCCAGCTGGTAGCCAAAGGTATGGCTCACAACCAGTCAGCACGGCAAGTGGATGATGGCCAGGAATAAGCCAGAACCCCCGAGCCTCGAGGCTCAAAGGGATGGCAATCCCGTGCCATCATCTAGGCGGTCAGCTTTCCCCGCCCCGGGCCACAGGGCCCAAAGACTGTACTGGCAAGACCCCTATGCCCCAATCGGGGTTATATGCCAGTGGTCACCATGCCACAATCTGATAAACTAACATCCTGCCACTGCAAAGGCCAAGCCTCTGCTTAGGCCGTGCTCCCACTACCTCCTAAAGCTGCTCGAAGCCCTTGCTGAATGTCATCTAAGAAAAT
>NW_015173708.1:145772-211519 GCF_001447785.1 Gekko japonicus | reverse complement strand
CCCCCGGGGGCAACAAACAAAAAGTCATCCAAATAATGAACCACCGACTGAATCCCCGTACGCTGCCGTAAGGCCCACTCCAAAAATGAACTAAAACGTTCAAACGCAGCACAAGACACCGAGCAGCCCATGGGTAAGGCTCGGTCCATGTAAAATTGGCCCTCAAAATGGAACCCCAGCAACTCAAAATCACTGGGGTGTACCGGTAGTAGGCGAAATGCAGACTTAATGTCGCATTTGGCCATCTCGGCACCAATCCCACATCGGCGCACAATCCTAACTGCTTGGTCAAAAGAAGTGTACCTGACGGAGCATAAGGATTCCGGAATAGCATCGTTAACTGATGCCCCTCATGGATAAGATAGATGATGAATCAGCCTATATTCACCCTGTGCTTTTTTGGGGACTATACCCAACGGGGAGACTCTGAGGGTGGCCACAGGTGGGGTCGAAAAGGGGCCTAGGACACGGCCTTCCCGCCTTTCCTTCTCAATTTTTTCCCTAACTATGTGTTCCTTTCCCCGAATGGATGCCAAATTGGGTGCCATGTAAAATTTTCTCGCACCCTGATATGGAATGCGAAAGCCAAACCTAAAACCTTGCAACAGATACAAACCATCCTCTCGTTTCGGATATAGCCCAAGCCACCTCTCAAGCACTCTCATTCTTATGGGACTGGGGCCCTTTTCCGCCAGCTGGTCCCATTCCCCCCTGGTCCGGTCTCTTCCGACCCCTACGGGCCTTACCTCGGTAGCATGCCGAAAACGGGTGGGAGCCACCACAAAGGGGGCATTCATGCTGGTATTGGCATGCCTTCCTGTTACAAGTACCCTGCGCCCCGAACTCCCAACAGATCTGGCGGGGTTGAACCGCCTGCCCCGCCGAATTGCGGGGACTGGGCAGGGAAGACAAGCGCTGTACTAAATGACCACTATGAGACCGGTCTCCTGCATTGGGGCGAGCTGGGGACATGTGCTGAAGCCACAGGTGTGGATGTACTTGATCCCACCGCATGGCTGGGTTCATAGCCGCCCGCATCCGGAATTCTTCGTCATATTGAAGCCACGCAGGGCCAGTAAAGCCCGTATAGGCTTTGTAGATGATGTCAAAATACTGGAATAGGGACGCCGCCTTCCAAGGGTGCGCTTTCGCTATAACCCCCGCATACACCACAAAGCCAGCCACCCAGTTAGCCCAGGTCCTATCTACTTTCATCCTCCTTAGCTTCTCCTTGTCTTTGTCCTCTAAATATTCTTTATCCTTTTTTTCCAATTCCCGAAACAGAAGGGAAAAAACATCCACGTAATCCCCTCTACATATTTTTTTCCTGGTAGCTGGCAACAAGTGGTCTCCCAATGGCAAGGCTACGTCCCCATGGGGAAGCGCTGCAACCGGTGTGGCTGCATAAGATGCCCCGCACAGCGCTGGGGAGCCCCCAAACTGACACACACAAAAAGTTGGTTGGCTAAACCCACACTGGGCCCCATGCCCTACCATCTGACTGGGTGGTAAAGCCCCATATTGCCCCCCACTGAGGGCACACGCAGAGCCAGCCCCAACCGGAGCAGGGGTAGATGAAACCCCACAGGGCCCCCAAGGCCAAGCCACCCCTACCCTGGAAAACCTCTCAGACTTACCCCTGGTATCAACGCCGGGTACAGGAGCTGCCCCTTGTTCTGCCGCTCCATGGGATTGCAACAGGCCAGAGGGGCCCTCACCAGCATCCTCCTGCCGACCTGTTCCTCCACTGCTGGCGCCCGCACCTGTGGAAACCTTGCCCTCAACAAGAGAGAGACGCGTCAGAACTTCAGCCTGAAAACGCTTAGCCGACAAAGCCCGGGTTTCTTTCCTCCCAGCCTGCCCTGTAACAGGTGGGGTACGGGGAACCACTATGCCAGAAGCCTGCTCTACTGCCAACAGCCTGGCCATGATTGCTTGCTGCACTTCGTCACCCGTCTCATCCTCAGAGGAAGATAAGGTTGGTGCCGGCCTTTTTGGCCCAGGCTTGGGTGCAGGTTTCTTCCCTTTAGAGCACCCTGTGCCTTTCTTTGGTGCCATGGCTGACTGCCGAAGAATGTAGCCCAAATCCCAGCCGCACTTAGTAATTCTCCCACACAATGGCCGCCCAGACTTCAATAGGCTTCAGCTACAAAATGGCCCCGTGCCACAAAATGGCCGCCTAGGTCTCCTATCAGCCACGTGCTCCCTTGCTACCAACAGGGGGCAGCCGGTAGTATCACACTTTCAAGTTATTAAACGGCCTGCAGATTGGGGGGGGTAGATGAGGCCCGCAGGGGAACCCTCTTCCACTAATGCCTCCTCCGGCGCTCGGCCCAATATTAGCCCCAGAAGCGAAGGGGCAAGCAGCAGGCGGGGAACCCGAGAAGCTGGGAAAAAGGGGGTAAACGCACTGGGCGGGGGGCTTTGAGCCGCTATAAATAATGCCGCCGATGGTCTTAAACCCTTTTCGCTCCCACCACCGATGTCGCTCCGAACCGGCCCTGCCGCCGCCGGGCACCAATCTGCCCCTCGGCCCCTTCCCCAATACCGCCTGAGCGTTGGCGGGGCTTCCCCTCGCCAACCGCTGCCTGGTCCTCCGTTCGGGAGCCGCGCGTTCCCCAGAGCCGCACTCTCGGCCCGCCGCCTTTGCTCCCACGCCGGGTCCGCTCGGAGAGCTCCGATAGAGCTCCTCCTCGTCGAGCAATCAGGCGTGCACTGAAGGGGGGAGGCAGGGGCCGGCCTCACAGCTCTGGCCCCGCCCCCCGTTCAGCCCCGGATGCGGCGGTTGCCACGCCCTGGTCTTCCTCCTGCAGGGCGGCAAAGGTGGCCCCCGGGCTGCACGGCCAGGCCGACAGCCCGGGAACCGAATTCCCACAAATGTTCAAATGCATATTCCCACACTGTTTCTCCCATCTCCCTTGACTGCTGCCTCTGTGTAAACCAAAAGAATCAGTACAATAAAAGAGATGTTTGAATCCTGCTCAGGGAAAGCATATGGCTTGTCTCTCTTCGAGCTTTGCCCCATTTGACTGGCTGACTCATTGGACTGGTCTGGACAGCAAATTCTTTGCACACTATGAAAAGTAGTGAGAAGCGTTGAGTGATTTCAGCAAAGTACTTTTATTCAGAAGGAACAAGACGAAGTGAGCCGGCTCGCAGTAAACCCTCCACCAAAACACAACCCCTACTTCCCTATAGGCTATATACAGTAGCCGAGAGTCCTATAGGCTCTCGGCTGCAGACCTGGCCCTCTGATAGGTGCGGGCTAGGATCCGCTTGGCTATTGTTCTCTCGGAGCGAAGCTTCAGGACTTTGCATGACCGCATGGCCCAACGGTCGCGCACGTGGTCATGGCGGAGTACATTACACACTACTTTGCCACCACTTTTACCTGCAAAACTCACAAAGAACTTCCTTAGTGGACTTGACCCTGTGGGGATGGAGAAAGCTGGCATGTTTCTCATGCTCCTATCTTTCCCCTTTTGTCTCCCTGTTTGTGTTGCCTTCAGAGAGACTGTGGCTCACTACTAGAGCATCCATATGCAGGGGGTCTCTGGTTTGATCCCTGGCATTTCCACTAAAAAGGATCAGGTAGCAGGTGGCATGAAAGAAATGAAACCTTTTACCTGAAACCTTAGAGAGCTTCTGCCAGTTGGAGTGGGCAATACTGGCCTTCACAGACCAATGACTCAGTAGGCAGCTTCATGATTTTTTTTTTCTAATTCATTAGATGTGTGCATTCATGGATTGCTGTTGGGGAATTGTTGTTTGATTCAGTCAGTTATGAGCATGAATGTGGCTGACGCATGAATGCCACCAACTGCACATGTGCAAAAGCAGTGCCTATGTTCTACTGATACTATTTTGCATATTCTAGTAGTGGTGCCTGGAAACTGTCAAGGTTTCTCTCTCACCCCAGGCCAGGGATGGGAGTTATACCAAGCATTCAGCAACAATTAAACCCCAGGAGATTGTCTGTACACTCTCCAGGCTTTACCAGTAGTTACTGCCACCAGGATCTCTCACAAAAAGTCCCCACCAAGGTCAGGAGCAGAGATCCCACCTCCTGCCTAATTTATCAGACTTAGCTCTTTACCAGCTCTGTACCAGGGCTGCAAACAATTAATTAACACAGTGGTAGCCTCCTTAGGCGAACGGCTTAGACACAGGATTCAGTCTTAGAAATCAGGTTGCAACAGAGGAAAGAAGTCCAGATAATATTGATTATATATTATCTTTATTCAGTGCACAAGCATGCATATAACATGAGACTAGAAAAAGATAAGAAAACAAATTGTATCTATAGCTTGTTCAGCTCTAGCTACACAATAGAGGTATTCCATAGTTACCAGGCTTTTAGAGGTCTCAAATGATTCAGTGTGCAAATAGTCCAAGGTCTCACCAAGGAATCTTGAAAAGGAACCCCATGGTGCTGTGGGCAGCTAAGGCCAGCTTGGCTGCCTAGTAGGCTCATTCCATGTTAACAGCGCAGTTGACAAGCAAGCAGCCTGTCCAGAAGAACTCTTTGTTTCCAGAGAGGAACTCTTTTTTCCCATATGGATTATTGCAGGTATACCCCCTTCCGTCACCACCAGGTATGGCCATTTACCCAATAGTGAGAGAGTGGGAAGGCGTGTCCGATCTCTGGTTACCATGCGTTGTCAGGCAAGGTATATTTTGATTGGCTAGGAGTTGGGCATCCTGTCTGCAGTTCAGTTATTCCCACTCCAGCCTCTTCAAATGTCTATGTGTCATGTCAGGGAATGCTTTTGATGTGCTAATGTACTGGGCATAGCTCTTCCCATGCTTGGGAAGGCGCCGGCATGTCTCTCTACCCTGACAAAGGTGTCAAAGTGTCTTGTATACGGATAAGAGGATCTGGCAGGCCATCTGTACAGGTGACAAAAATCACCCTGCAGTGTCACCGGCTAAGGCCATCTGGCCCAGGCAGGAAGAGTTTCAGAAAAGACTTTTTCTG
Source organism: Gekko japonicus (assembly GCF_001447785.1). Taxonomy (NCBI): domain Eukaryota; kingdom Metazoa; phylum Chordata; class Lepidosauria; order Squamata; family Gekkonidae; genus Gekko; species Gekko japonicus. Next base: position 206,541 of record NW_015173708.1, on the reverse strand, counting down.
TACAAACACATTGATAGGCTTGCATGGCAACAATGGTCTTCCTTGGTAGTCTGTTTGGTGTAGTGGTGTAGAGCCAGTTTGATTTAGAGTGGTGCACTCTAATTTGGAGAACTGTGTTTGATTCTCCACTCCTCCACATGAAGCTGTACTCTCAAGAGCAGTTCTCTCAGAGCCCTCTCAGCTCCACCTACTTCATAGGGTGTCTGTAGTGGGGAGAAGAAGGGAAGGAGATTGTAAGCTGCTCTGAGACTCCAAGTGAAGGGTGGGGTATAAATCCAACTCCTCCTCCTCTCCCCCCCCCCATTCAAGTACTAACCTGGACCAACTCTGTTTAGCTTTTGAGATCTGATGAGATTAGGCTGGCCTGGGCTGTCCATGTTGGGGTGAGCCACCACTGCTCGGTAAAACTACTATTAATGCTTTTTGTTTTGAATTGTGAGATAATATGGCAATCATATGAGGTACTAGAGAGCAAACAGGCATTGCAAGCAAGGTAAGTATGGATCTCAAATGCTTTATTTGCAAATGTTGAATCATCCTTGCTATCAAGGCACTAGTGGCTCCCTGAAAGAGCATCTTCTTCTGGGGTAGCCGTGAGCAATTGATGTAAAGTCCGCAGTTGAATTATCACCTCCACTATGAGCTTAGTAGGTGACCTGAGGAAAGGTGTTATCTCTCAGCCTCAACTCTCTCCTTGCCTCTCATATGGGGATAATAATAGTGACCTACTTTACAGGAAAATAACGAAAATTCTTGTAGCACATTTGCTTGGTGGCATAAACTCCTGTGGACTAGAGCCTGCTTTGTCAGACACGAAAAGCGCAATTCTCAATTTGAAAAATATGGACATACATAGGCACACAGGAAAAAAAGTTTGCCAACAGTAGGGCCAAGGTGCTATAAAATGTATGAGACGGCAGAATGTCTCATTTTCCCGCAGAGCCTCAAACACACACAAAAGAAGAACCGAGTGACCCATTCTCAGCAGCTATTTTTTCTTGCTACGCTAATTTAACACCAAAAGAGAGATAATTACTTTCTGTAGTGGGATTGATATCTTGGCCTTGATTAAGTCTGAAATGAGTAGAATTTGATGATAAATTTGAGTTCAGCAATTTCATGCTGCAGCCTCTATATAAAGTGTCTATCTGTGTTTTTAAAGTGTGGCTTTGAGGCCAGCAGTGGTGACCCATGAGACTGAAATGTTCCCCCACTGATTCTTGAGTTTTCCCATTTCAGATGCTAGATGTGTGTCCATTTATTTGATTTCATAGAGACGGACTTGCTGTTTGTTCTGCGTAGACAGTAGAAGGGCATTGTTTGTAGGTAATAGCATAGCTTGTGCAGCAAGTGCAGGTAAAACAGTCCTCAATTATATGACTGGTGTCGTTATATCTTGTAACAGTCTTGCCTGAACAGATATGAAGCTAGATCCAAGATTGGGATTTGTTGCAGTGTATAGTACCTGGATGTCTGTTAGAGGGTCCATTGATGCTGATGGACAGCCGTTTTAAATTAGGGAGCTGTTTATATAAGTGCAACTCAAAGCATATGAAAGAAAGATATCATTGTCCAGGATGGGTTATAGATTACTGATAATACATTGTAGCGGTTCTATCTGGGCTCTTCTGGGCCTGTCCTGGAGTAGATCTCTTGGGTACCAATCTGACTTGGTTAACCTCTTCATTTTTTAGGACAACAGCTGTAATTTTAGGAATCCTTAATGTAAGCTTTTCACATGTGTTGCTGTCTGGAACAAAAAGTAGTGATATTATTGGTTCTGGATGTAGACAATGGATTATGTAGTACACTCTAGGTGGTGGTTAGAAATATGAAATAACCCATGGGTTTTAGGTGGTTATATGTCCATTGTATGGTTTCATTTGGTGTCCAGAAAGTGGACCTGCATAATGGATTGGTCCAGCTCTGGTGGCTCCTTTCCTGTGGTTCCAGATGCCTCCAGTGTCACTGAGGAACCTCAGGTAGAGGAGAGGCTTTTGGAGACAGGAGCTAATGGAGTTTTGCTTAAGTCAGTCATGAGTACATTGGCATACTGTGAAGCTATGCCAGGGGGCTCCTATTGGCCTGAACATATCAGCTGTTCCCAGATGTTAAATAACTATGAGTGAGCACAAAATGGCAGAGCTGGGTGGGTAGAGGTGCTATTATCCACTCTGCTGAGTAGCCACAGTACTGTAGGTCATTGTTTTAGACCTCTAAGGAGAGCAAAATCAACCATGCACACACCTGGAATGCCTTTCCAAAGTAAAAATGGCTGCTGAATGAAGGGAAGATAGCAGATACACTAGCAGAATCAGTTAATTGGGGAGTGGGATCATGGGAGAGAAAAAGGTAGATGGAATATAGAAAAAGGATACTTTTTTGGCCCATTTCTCTTCCACTGCAATTTGAGGGGGCACCATTGAACATGGGGCTAGTGTTACATTAAATACTTGTTGAAATTAATATTCTGAAAGTATGGATACAGCAGTAATGCTAATCTGGCAGGGTGGAATCAAAGATCAAGAAAGAGGCTCTGTGAAAGCACACTAAGGCTGTGGTCACACGCACCTTTAGATCCAACATAGCTGCAAATGCCTGATGGATGTAAAGGGCATGATCAGACAGCAACATCGGGGAAAGGTCCCACAGTCGTTGGCACTCTGTGCTACTCTGCTACAGAAATGGAGTTAAGAGACACCAGGGAAACACTTGCCTATGGGCCACAGACAGATTTCCCCCCGTCTGATCGCTCAAGCACGCTCTCAAGCTGTTGGGATGGTCTGATCATTCCATCCCGACTTGGTGCCTCCCCCCCCCCGCTTAGCAGTATGTGCATAATTGCATACTCCATGGGGAACCCTCAGTGCAGAGGTGCTGGTACTCCTTTATGTGCATGAGAAACAAACGGCAGCCCCCCCATCACTCACATGTGGTGGTGTCTGGTCACACAGTGACGGGCTGAGCACATAGCACAAAGGGATGTGTGGTCTCCCAACTGCAAGTCAAATTTCTCTGGAGGAAATAGGGGCGCTTCCCCTGCACTCCAAATGGCACATATTTTTTTTAACATAAATTTTATTAATTAACAATACAAAATACAGTCAGATAGAATATAAGAAAAAGCATTTCAATCTATAACTTGGTATTTTAGCTATAACAACAATATTAAGATTGGGTGCAAAAACCATCCATTCTAGGTAAGGATATGCGTTGTATTATCTTTTTAATAAGCTAAGGCAATTCATAACTGTAACATAACCCTTGTATAACAAGCCTGCTTTAATTATATAACATAATCTGCTTTTTGGTTTCTCTTATCGTTTCCCAATCAAATTTGTTTACTGATATTTTTTCCAAAATAGGATACCATATATTCAAAGGATTATATAACTCACATTCCATTTGATTCTCAGTATTATAAATCGAAAAAATTTCTAACATAAATGAATCCCATACTTTATGGAGCCATTGCTCAATTGTGGGGAGATTTTTATCTTTACATTTTTTGGCTATAACAATTTTTTGCTGCCGTAATTAATATGTTTATTAGTTACTAGTGGGCCATCATCTGGCCATAAATTAAGAAGTATTAATGCAGGATCAACAGGTAAGTCATACCCAGTAAGTTTTTTGATTTGTTGAATAATAAGTGACCAAAATTGTGCTATATATATGCATGACCACGTTATGAAAATATGTTGCCCTTTCTCCACTCCCAGTGGCACATATGACTGCAACCTAAGTTGGAAGCAAGCACAAAATCTTAGACTGTACAAAGTCTGTACTGTTCACATAGCTTGGAAGTTAAGGTGGCACTTAAGATGTTCATGTTTCTTTTGGATGTGAATGGATTCAGAGCTGCCTTTTTTTCTTAAACCCGAGGATATTTTTTAAAAAAGTTAGATCAGACCTTTCATTCAGCCCAAGCCAAGTCTTCCTGTGAGTAACTTTTATAAGAAGTGGGACCACAGCAGGGAAATGTGTCTATCCCTCTCCAGTCTAACAGATAATTTAAAGACATCTTTATGTAATTACAGGTCTGCTGATCCATTATAGGCAGGGCATTTATTTATTTACTTAATTTATAGTCTGCCTTATTGCTGAGACTCAAGGCAGATTACAAAACTGGGTCATTGAGGCAATGACATTCTGAAGGGTGATGTGTCAGAGTGCAGAAGTGCTTGTGTCATATGTTTGTATACTTTTGCACTTAAAAATTAATTCCCATCTTTTCCCAAACTAGCATGCCAGGAAGAACTAAACCCAGAGGTCATTTCGGGGGGAATTGCGGGGGATCGCAGTTCCCCCAGATGAGGTACAGGGGGCGGGGCACATGACAAAGCCCCACCCCCTGCTTCCGGCTGCCCCACTTCCAGCCCTCATTCAGCCAGGAGGGGGCAGGAGAAGAGGGAGGGTAAGTTGCTTCCTCCCTGCCTCTCCCCACCCCTGCCTGCCTGGGGCCAGGGAGGGCCTTCGCGGGGCTTCCTTGCACTCCCGCCGGCCTTGCAGGTCCACTGCCAGGCCCCTCATGGGGCTCGACAGTGGAGCTGTAAGGCCGCTGCCGCTGGCCGGGACCGTTGGGGGCAGGGGGTGTGGCCTTATGACACACTTCCGGTGATTTCAGGGGTGTGTGGCCTTATGACACACTTCCGGTGATGTCAGGGGGTGTGGCATATGCTAATGAATTATGCTAATGAGTTCCCCTAGCTCTTTTTCTACGAAACGATCCCTGACTAAACCTTAGACATCGTGTTACTACACACAAGGAAGTTTTTAGCATGAGAGATGGCTCATAAAGATGAACTCTATTTTCTGGAGTTCAATCTAGAATTGCGCCTTACAGCCCAATCCTGTGCATATTTACTTGGAAGTACATAAGGTTCACTTAGAAGTACATAAGGCTCACTAAGCTGCCTTAGGCTGCTATCCTAAGGGCATGTTCCTGGGAGTAAGCTCCATTGAATGACATGAGACTTACTCCTGAGCAGAATTTTTAGATTTTTTTGGAATTACCACTTCATGATGTGCAGACCAGCTCTCAAACAGCTGTAAATCCTAACTCAATTGGCATTCAGGGCATCTTGAACCTAAGATAGGGTTGCTAGGCTATGGTGGGAGGATTCCCACTGATTGTTGCTGTGGAGTGTTGCCACTCGAAGTGGCACTTCCAGTTACAACCCAGAAGTGAAAATGGGTAGTTCTAGGAATCTCTGGAAACTTTATGGTTTTATCATACAGTTTCCAATGATTTCTAGAGCTACCCATTTCCCTTCACTTCCAGGTTTTATCCAGAGGTGATGTAGTAATATCAGTGATGGCACACGCACCCCATGCCCCTGTCCCACAACCCTTCTGCTGGTTTCCAGGCTTGCCTTGGCCTGGCAGTCCTAATCCTAATTGTATCTCCACCAATGGGTGGTGTTTTCCAGTTACTATAATAGAAATTAGAGTAACTGGCAATGGTATTATATTCGTAACATATTTTTGTTCATAGGCATTTTACAGCTGAAGTCCCTCATTGGTGAAGTCTCCCTTGATACTACATTTGGGTTAATCTGGAGTTGTTCCAAAGCGAAACTGGCATAAGTGGGTATTGAGAAATGGACTAATTTATGATTTTATATCTGCTACACACGCAACACATGGACTGTGCACACATATCTGTATACCATGGGCCAAAGGAAGCTGTTTGCATCACCTACTGTGAGAGAGAATTCACATAGGGAACCCTTGCCTGCATTTTATGTTAATGTAGCTTGCACACAATCAGCTCAAAGGACCATGGGAAGAAGAAGCACATGTTAACCATTGTGAGCAGAGAAAACAACCAAGAAGGAGAAATTCCCCCATTACTGAAGAGATGAGATGTCACGCAGGACACGGACCTGATCTGCATTTGAATTGCAGTTTCCTGTTGATGGTATCTTGTTCGCCTTGGAAAGCTGATATCTATCTGCACATCAAAGGAGATTCTGAAGCTTAGACTTCACACTTGGCCAGATGGTATTCCATGAGATAGAGTGTAGAGTTTCAAATATCGCCCCACCCATAGAATACCTGCCCCTCTTCTAAATGCACCATTGAGGGAGGTCATGGGATGGACTTGTAAGTAGGTGGGACTGCAGTTTGGCAAGGTGCCACCCACTTGGAGATTCAACTATAAAACGCAAAGACCATGCTTTAGGTCCTGGGCTAGCCACATTCTACCATCGCAAAGACCATGCTTCAGGCTAGCCACCTCTCCTCTCATCAACTCCTTTAAACTTTGAATTCCTTTCTTGCTATGCAACTATCCTTTCTATCTATTATGGATCTCTTTGGACTGCAGCCAAAGAGATCCACACACACACACACACTTTTGACCGGCAAGTTCTGGAACAGTGTGATTTAGGTAAAACTTCTAGACACTATTCTCTGTCCCTTTATTTTTCATTGCAACAGACAAGACTTCTGGAAACAGGCAAGTATGAACCGATTTACCTACCTACCTCCTAAGTAACTAAACTATTTTCTATTTCTGTAATTCTAAAGGAAACTGTATGTGAATGAGAGACTGATTATTTTGTATGTGTGACTTTGATATCCTTCAGTAAAAAGATTATTTGTTTTGGAAAAACACCCATGTGGTATCCATTACTGGAACTCTGGGTTCAGACATGACCTTGGTATAGATGGCCAGGACTCACATTAAATTTAGGCTGCGGTCACATGGAGCATTAGCCATGCTAGAGCGACGGAAGACAGGCGGAGTTTCCAGGCGCGATCTCACCGGCACATCTGGGAAGCGTAGCACTTCCGTGGCTCAACTGAGGCTTCCCGCCAAAATCACGCAGCAAAAAACTAGTACCTCAGAGGTACTAGTTTCCGGAAACTGCGGGGCAAGGGCAGGCGTCTGATCGTGTTTCCGGAGGTATCCGGTGCCCGCCCATGTCCCCTTGCGAAAAAGGGTTTTTTCCCCCCACGTCTCCATGGATGCGCACAAGCACCCAATGGAGCATGCGCAGTCGTGGTGTACACACAAAAAAAATAACATCCAGTTTGCCGCACCGCATGCTTCCTTTTTGCACGCGGGATTGTCCTGCGATCAGCACCTCTCCCTTCCCACGGAACCTCCACGGTACCTCAACGGGAGGTCTGATCACTTTACCACGCGTTATTTTGCCCCGGGGCAAACTGCCACGCTCCCCCCCCCGCAGTTTTCTGCCCGTGTGACCAGGGCCTTAGTTAGCCTTTGCTGTAGATAAAGCAGTTGGCATAACATGGGTGTGTAGAATTTAACTTTCTATGAAATGATGTTGTAGGCCTAAGGCAGAATTCCCTATTGACTTTCTGCAAGAATGGGTCTGGTGTTTACTAATTGTACTATAAACGTGTCCAAATGTTTTTGTTAGTGTTAATGTGACCAATTTCTTTGCTAATTTATAGCTTCAGAAAGTAAAATTAAGATTAAATAGAAATCTCTTTAATTTTCAACAGTTTAATTTCTTTTAACCTCAAGGAATGGGCTTGGAATTGGAGCGCTTGTTATTTGTACATGTGGGAGCTGGTGCTTCAATTTTTGCATTTGCATGTTCAAACAAACTGATATTTGCATGTGGAAATAATTAGGAAGTCTTTAATTAGCACATATTAATCACCATATGCTCTTAATACTCTTTTAAACTCGTTTTAAATGATTTGCATTAATTGCATTATGTCTCTTCTTTTAGAAATGAGAGCTGAGTTTTAGCTCTAAAACAATGCCCTTCCCTGCGGTTTCAAAAGCTGGAGGGAATAGATCACCCGAGCTTCAGATAGTAGGGCCAATTTCACAGCTGGTGGGAGATGTCCTGATTAACAGTGGCACATAATTTAGAGAAATATATCACTTTGATGCCTCATAAAGGAAATTATTTCAGGATTAGTAGCAGTAATGAGAAATCTGCATTGCTGTAGACATTTCCCCAAATTTGCTTTTATGCCAAACAAACCAAATTTCATTTGGGCTCTCTCTGGGGTCAGGGGACTGGCCCCTGAACTGACCAGGGCTGGAGTGGACTGTTGGATGGGTCCTGGTGTCTTCAGGACTCAGGCCTTGCTCAGAGCAGGGGTGGAAGAGCTGGGCAAACAGTAGCCAAGGGATGCACACCTAGGACATTCCCGGAGCCAGTTGCATCTACCACACAACACAGCAGGGAAGCAGACTCTGTGGCTGACCTACACCTCTTGGCAACCCAAAGGTTGAGGCTGGCTGCTCTTTTCGGGCCTGCACAGGCCAAGAAACAGCTCTTTTGAGGCAGCAGGGAAGGACAGGGAATGGGGGAAGAGGCTGCGCTGGGAGTCCAGCCTCTCGGATTGGCCACACCCCACAGACCCTAGCCCAGGTCACAGGGCATTGGATGAGCTCCTTTAAAAGGCAGGACCCAAGGCAGTCAAGAAGGAAGGGTTGAACCTCTACCTTGCTGGCAGGTAGGCAAGGGAGAGCAGGTCCTGGGTGAGTTGAAGCCTTCCTCCCCCTCTGGCCACTGAGTCACCTCCTGTAGCCATCCCTGACTCTGATCCCAGGGCGTTGGAGCCTGACAAGCCTTCAGTACAGGTATGAGGAGTAGCACTGTTGATGCCTATTCGGTGGCTGTTCCCTTTGCACTCCCACATGATCAGATTCCCTTGCTTGTTTATCATTACACAAATGATTGTCATTACTGTTCTCCTATTGTTGCTCCTCCAGTGGACGCAGCTTCTTCCTAGAGAGAAAAAAGTGGGGGTTCAATCGGCCCTCGTGGTATATCATTGGTCTTTCAGCCATGCGCTGACAATGTTAGGACAACAGGTTCTGAGGCAGTCATTTGGTGAACTTAGATTTGATGTAAAATCTGTGGGGGTCGACAGGAATGTTCTGGTTAATTTCCAAGTGACTGGGAGTGTACACTGAATGCTCTCGGGGATCTGATGCTGTGATCCACATAGTCACCTGCTTCTAGCTTGTTCTCTTGGCTTTGAGCCATTGTGGCCCATTTAGCCAATCAGGGCTCATTTGGGGTGAGGTAAAGGAGTTGGGGAACTGGTTCTTGCCACGTAAGGCATCCATTTGTCAGTGCTTTTCTAATGCAGACTACGGCATAAGCCCCAAACATCCTGATTTTTCTACTGTCCTCATTAGTCCCCAGTTAATCACTACCCCAGTGTATTTGTCCTCATTTACTTTTCAATCTGGAGCTGCTCACTCAAGTGAGTTTGCCTAGAAGCTACGGATTGAAGTGAAACGCAGAAGAGACCTGGGGTGCTTGCGTGTGATACTGTTGCATCACTGTGATTTAACAGTCCTGACGACAGAGCAAGAGCTCACCTGGTGTTGCTTTTGCAGCAAACACAGTCTTCCTCTGATGCTTTGTCTGATCCCTGCTGAGCAACTGCTGAGCCGAGCTGCTGATTCTCCATTCATGTTGGGGCATAATGTTCTTTCTTCGCTTGTTACAGACAGGGGTCAGGGCAGGCAGGGTAGAGCCAGCAGTGGCAACCAGGAGGCTCCCAGTCCTTTCATCTTATCAGGCAAGCTCTTAAGGTTTTAACTCTTTAATGGCTCCATTGTCACTGCTGCCAGGGTTGAAAAAAACACAGCTCTCTTTGCTCCCTTTTCAGTGATGTTCTGCATGGCTTGAGGCTACCTTTGCAATAGGCACCCCACAGGTTTATATATCCAGCATTTTGGGGGGGTCATTTAAGCATAAACTGAAGACATTTGGGGCTTGTTGTGTGTTTGGTGTGTGGGGGGCCACTGTTCTTGTTGCTGGCTCATGCTGTGGTCCACAATATAACAGCAACAAGAACAGTGGCCCCACACACAACACACAGCAAGCCCCAAACTCCCCACTCATGTCATAAATGGGTTGGCCAGCTCTTCTTTTCATTTCAGTTCCTTTGAAAGCTTACGGTAGATTTCCTTTCTTCTGGGTGATACTGGCAGCTAGCGGTCAGAATGTGGGGCTAGGGCTGGGGAGACCCGGGTTCAGATCTTTGCTTACCCATGAAACTTGCCTGAGGTGCAACACTAAGCCAAGTTGCATCCTTCTAAGCCCTGTTCAGTACAACAAGTTGGCCACAATCCTAAGAATATGTCCCTAGGAGCAAGCCCTGTTCAATAACACAAATCTTACTTTTGAGTAGACCTGCTTGGGTTTACTCCCATTGACCTCAGTGGATCTGGGAGGAAGTAATTCTGCTTAGGAGTGCAATGTTGCTGAACACAACACCTCCTGCCTGGGTCTTTTAACTGGAGGTGCTGGGGATTGAACCTGGGACCTTCTACATGCAAAGCAGAGGCTCTACCTCTGAGCAACAGCCCATCATTTGGCCCAGCTGCTGTCTCTCAACCTAATCTTCTTAGTAAAGTTGTAAAGATAAAATGAAGGAGTGAGGGAACCAAGTATGCTGTCCTGAGCTTTGAAGTATGGATGAGATAAAAATGTGATTGATGGTGTCTTTCCGAACATGACAATGTTGTTCCATGTATTTGTTTAAACTTTTTTGAGGCTTGGGCTGTTAACCATGCAGTCTTTGTCTCAGATCTTAAATTTTCAAAAATGTTGTGTACACAGACACACACATGTAATTTCATCTCACTGTTCTTGCTTTTCCTGTAGTGGTTACTCTGTTCCTGTTTGATAACAGTATGAAATATATTGTTTATGAAAGCTGGAATATAAGCACTCAGAATGATAAAAATCTCATTCCATTACACTTATTTTGTGAACAAAAAGTGTTAATGAGCCCTCTCTCCAGTTTGGAAACATTCAAATCAGAACTGCTCGATAATGTTAAGTGAACAAGATATACAAAAATAGTGCCAGAATGAAGCTACAATCCTAGATGTGATCAGAGCATCCGAACATAGTGTAGACCTTGCTTTCCTTGGTTTGCAGAGCACAGACACCTAAGGCTGTTTATACTTTCTTCTGGGAAATGATGAAAAGTATGCCACCCTTCTGAGTTTGTTTTGTTTGTTCTTGGGGGACCACCATTTTCCCTAACGTACTACTTGAATGACTTGGACTGGAGAGGAATTCCATGATGCCGCCATGATATACGAGAGCCACTCTCCACATAGGCTGTTCACATTGCACTGGGAAACTGCCAAGCATTTTATAAACAAGTGTTCAGGTGGCAGCTGTTAGGTGAGAATAGTTTTTAAGGAGACATACTATGCAATCCTATGCAGAGTTACTCCAGTCTAAACCCATTGCAGCCAATGGATTCAGAATGCAGTTACTCTTGGGCCCCGGTCACACTGGGGGAAAAGGTGCAGCTGAAGTGTGACTTTTTTGAGCCACATCAAAAGAGAAGTGTGGCGGCAGGATCAGACAGATCCCCCGAGCCACCGCACAGTTACTCCCCGGCATGATCAGATGCTGGGGGGAAGCCACAGATCGGTGAGCGAGGCGAGCCCATTGCGCATGTGTGCGCCTGCGCAGTTTGGCCGGGGGCCTTGCATGCCATCAGAGACAGGCGCGCCAGTGATCACACGGCCGCCCCTGCTGCGGATCTTCAGGTAAGTAGTAGTGTTTTGTAGGGTTTTTTTTAATCCGCATCTTCAGCCAGAAGAGACGGATCGGGACGGGTGCGTGCTGCTTCCCAGCTGTTGTGGTGTGGTCGCACCCGCTTGATGCGCCCCGATCCATCCCTCTCGTGGATCAAAGCCTCCCGTGTGACCGGGGCCTTGATAGGATTGTGTGGCTCAATGGCAGAGCAGTTACCTGGGAAGCAGAAGGGACCTAGATCAATTTCTGGCATCTCCAGCTTAAAGATCTGAAGCAAAAGGTGTGGAGGGAAAGCCTGATGTCAGCCAATCAGAGTGGACAATAGTGTGCTTGATTGGCCCATGGTCTGACTCAGTTTAAGGGAATGCCATCTGTTTGGTGAGTGCTGACCAGTTGTGTTTAGACAGACACAGAGCATGTGCAAATCTAGTGACTCCTCCATGCTACTTCACACTTATGTTTGCACATTGCCCCCCAAGCCGGAATAACGAGGCAGACACAAGTGCTGGGTTTAAATATAGGGCCACTTTATTAACTGACGACCTTAACTGGAACCAAAGGCAAGGGCAAAACAGATTGCGTTATGGTCAAGGCCAGAGGTCAAGGACCCCTCCCTTACCTTGTCAATAGGGCGAGCCACCCTGCCCCGGGTGGGAGCCCACTGCAGGGGCTACCATCTGGCCGGCTAGCCATTGCAAGACAACCCTGTAGCCCCATCCCCCAAGCCGCGCGGCTCAAAGAGAGGACCTAAACAGGGCCGTCCCGAAGGCAGTCCGTTTTCCCCGCCCCGTGCCGCACAGCACAAAGACTGTACTCACAGGACCCCTTCAACCCAAATATGGGTGTCAGCTGGTGCTCACCGGACCGCAATCTGTATACCGCATAGCAACCTGCCATCGCTGAGGCCAAGCCTCTGCTTAGGCCTCCGCACCCAACCAGGAGGACCACAGCCTCCAAGCCCTTGCCGTGTGTTGTCTAGAAACATGTGCATGCCCACTCCGGCAGGTGCCGCCATCCTGTCGGCAGCGCTCGGCCTGCCCAACATGACTGCTCAGATGCGGCCAATCCACCAACTCAGCCAAACTGGCAGCCACTCTCCCATCTCCTGTGGCGAGCCGCGGACTCATAATGCCAACAACCCAGTGGGATATAGCCCTCTGATCAGCAAGGTCCCCCCAGCCCTGCCTTCACTGACTTTGACAGAGCCAATGGGGTATGCCCTGCCCATGATCAGGCCAACTTTCTGCCCCAAGGAGCAGCCCGAACTGTAGGGAGGACAGCCTGTCCCTTCACTAAAACTGTAGCAGGCCTGGCTCGAAGACTCCAGCATGCCTGCCACTACGTCATGGCCCAACGACAAATGCCCACTGGCCTTGGGCATCCTCTCGGATCGATGAGCAGCTCAGCCAAATTGCGCCCACATAAAAGGCTCTTTTCCTCTTTTGCCAGTAGCAAACCTGTAAAAGAAAAGGGGGGGAGGCGGGAACAGTTCAATTTCCCACAAGTAACCTCTGCACCCTTTCCATTACCTGACCTGGGCCGCAGGTGAACCATAAGGTAAAGCCTCTTCACCGCCGAATATCCAGCTGGGGTACCCCAAGGCCACTCCCAATCAGCTCCAAAACAACAGGGGTGGGTTAAATGGCCAATTGCCAGCTGGCGTTGAGATGCTATATCGGGACAACCCCCAACAGCAAAGGTGCCCCTAGCCCAGGAAAAGCAAGTGGTCCCAAAAACCCTGCTACCCAAAGGCGGCCAGAGCTGCACGAGGCCAACTCTTCCCCGCTTCTGCACCTCAAATCACTGCAGCAGCATGAAGTCTGCCTGTTCCATGTAAGTGCCGCACAGACCCCAGGCAGCACTTCCTTTAGGCAATAATAAATCAAGGTGCTAGAGACATCCCGGAGGTCTATAAATGATAATGCACGGATATGACCGTCTAAATCCTCCCTGCACCCCAAATTGCGCCGCCCTCGATGAACTTCCTTTACCTGCCTAAATCCTTTGGGCCTGACCGCCTTGACATCAAGACAAGGGGAACAATGTCCTTGCAAGTTCCGAATCAATAGGGTGCTACAAGGAAGCCATAATCACCGCCCAGCTGCGGTGCAAGGTACAGGGTACCAAGCCACCGAGTCACCACCTTAGCAGCGGAAGTTTGGCCCACCTGCCCACTGTTGTCTTGGTAGCAGTTAGAGGCTGATACTCCCCGCAGCTCAACCCAATCGGTGGTCAGGCGAAAGAAGCACTTTCCCTTGTGTCCCCTACGGTGGGACTATTAGCTTCCTGTTGACATCTTATGGTTCACTGACTACCCTTCTGCCGCATTTGAGGGGTACAACCCCAAGGTTCCCCCCGCAGCCTTGCTATTCGTACTGTTACATAGGCATCCATGCCATCAATATGCATGCACACCCCCAGGAAAAACTGGGGGACACAGAGATAATTAAAGGTAGCCCCAACACTCAAACGCCTAGCCTGAAACAGCTCACTGTAAGAGGGTCCGTTAGGGAACTTCATGTACGCCAATAAGTCAGGGAGGTGCGCCACTCGCAGCTCAGAATATGGGTTAACCGCATCACTGAGCTCCCGACTCCGTTAACCCCGGCTAGCCCAATGACCTAAGTATCACCCTTAGCATCCCGTGGAATTAGTTACAAGACTGCAAAAAGGTGCTGGGGCAGTATGTAGACAAACGCTGCTTTACAGAGTTAACATTTTTTGCCCCTCCCACCAGGGCAATAACCAATCAAACTGACCAAAGGGATTACCAACTCACCCCCACCGCAGCTTTGTCTGTCGGACATAGGCTGCCCAACAAAAGGCTATTAGGGGCTGCAGCTATTCATAAAAGCTGGACATGAAGAGCAACCCTACCTTGCCCTGAATTAATGTCGAATCCCTTCAATATGTACTCCGGGGTGTTGCCTTGCGACGCCCACCAAACGTCCCCAGGGCTGGTAAAAGTGCATACATTTACCACCAGCCACATACCCAAAAAATGGTACGGTGCGCTCACCCATTTCGCACTGTTGTAAACAACCCCCGTGTGAAATAACAGGGAATCCTGTTGTTTACTTGGGCTCAAGTAAAGGGGGAATCTGTTCCCGCATGAAGGTAGGCTAAAACTTAATATACTACCAGTCAACACAATGTGTGTTGTGATGGGCCAGCCCAGCAAAAGAACAACCAGAACATTAGAGATCTATAAGGCGTAGATCGTCAAGGGTGTTGTAAAGTCACCGAATAGGACATAAATCATCCATTCCAAGCGGGGACGCCATGCCAGCGGCACAACCTGCGGCTGCTTGCTCACCCGCCGTACTAAACCCGCCCCCATGGGCAACCTAAAGGTAAAGGTAAAGGTTCCCTTGCTCGAAAGCCAGTCAAATCCGACTCTAGGGTCGTGGTGCTCATATCTGCTCTAAGGCCAAAGAGCCAGAGCTATCCGAAGACGTCTCCGTGTTCATGTGGCCGGCATGACTAAACACCAAGGCCACGGAACGCTGTTACCTTTCCAAAGAAGTGGTACATATTTATCTACTCGCAATTTGTTGCTTTCAAACTGTTAGGTATGCACCTAACCCTCCTGCCAAAGCAGAGCCCTGGTTATTACCAACCCCACTGACCTATAGGGAAGGGGGGGGTCATAAATTGAATAATATATGGCTCTCCGCATCTCTCAGTGACGTACTGCTTGCGGAGGGGCGGAAGCAGACTCGGCTACCAGTCTCTGCACAATATAGCTATAAACAGGCCTATGCCCAGGGCAATACTCCTCTCAACCGCCGAGTGCTGTAAGCTAAGCCTCACCCCTAAACTCCGGCCCCGAGCTGAGAGCGAGCCACGTGCGTGCCACCCCAATTAATTCGCTCTGGAGCTATCACACCCGAGTGAAGGAACATGGAGGCGGAAGCCGGCAACTACTCCTAGCCCTGACACCTCGGCCTATAGGAAACATGGCCCAGGGTAAGCCAGAAACCCCCTGGCATAGAAAAACCGGAGTGTTCCACATCTTAACTCCTACTTCGCAGCCCCTTTCCAACCGTCCCGAAGCAGAGGAAAACCCACGCCGGAAGGGCTCCTGGGCCGTTGCTGCATCGTCCTTAGTCGCCTTCAGTGTAGGATTACGCCCTTCACAAAAGACAAATGGTTAACACCCCATCCTAAAAGGCGTATTAAAATTGCAGTTAGACCCCTGGGTCCCAGTGCCCGTCCCATGGGCATCACAGCAGAAATGAAAGCCTTGCCGCCATTCCTTCAGCATTCAATCCCTTCCACCTGCTGACCCTGTATCATCCCAGTTCGAAAGTGCAAAGCGGGGAGCGATAATGTGGCGCTAGGGGCCAGAACCATAATTCCCAAAAACCCCGACGATGGCCAAGGTTGATCAGTTGGGTTTGCTACCCAATTCGCGGACTTATGGTCACCCCCCATGGGTTTCCCAAGGCAATCAGGCTGGCTCTCAAGATATCAGTCAGATAAGGTCTTTCCCTTACTAAAATTAGGTCCGTCTAACCAGAGATCCGGGGACCGAACCAGGGACCTTCTGCATGCCAAGCAAAGGCTCATCCACTGATCCATGGCCTCTTCAGATATAGTCAAAAGTGGAAGCCATGAGCTCACCTCACCACCCTTGGAGTCCCAAAGGTCTCCCTTCCACTCCAGCCAGGGTAACCCTCCATTTGTGATTTTGAATGGAGCAGGCTGGCCTGGCAATCCAGGCAGGGCACTGTGTATAATTGATGTGTTCCAAAGCCAGCCCCCCCCCCCGGCCTGAAAAATGCTTGAGCCGAGGCCAAAATTGCGAGCTAGCTGGCCCACTAAGCTTAGCAGGAAGCAAACCAAAATGGCTGATTTAAACCATTACATAAAATGGCCGCCAAACAGGTCAAAATGGCTGACCCTTGCTGTGCTTGGGACTAATTAATAGTAAAATGAACGTTTTTCTTGCTCGAAAGCCAGTCGGATCCGACCTGAGGAGCATGGTCGTCTCCAAGTCCAAGCCTAAGGCCAACACTGTCGTAAGACAATTTATGCTGCCCCAATGTAAATAACTAACCAAGATTCTATTCGAAGCAATAGGCGCCCTACCGTCCAACACAAGCAGGGGTTGTTAAGAATACCCCCAAAAGCCGTGTGTCCATCCGTTGCCCGACCTTATGTCCAACGGAGGCCACAGACATAACCCCGTTATGGTGGCTAGGCATCCACAGGCACCCACCCCCAGTAACGGCTGACTCCCCCGCAAGTGGCCCCCGCGGGCTACAGAATGCCCCGCAATGGGCTGCTCCCCAATAACTGCGCGAAGGACAAGAACTCCGGGGGCAGGGGAAGAAACCCCACACAGATGCAGAGCTGTGCTGAGCCCAAGCGGACTACGGAAGGACACCCCCCAGGTTCCCCCTGGTCCCCAGGACTCCCTTTAAGTTGCCACACGGACTGGCCCACGCGCACCACTCACCTGGCCTGGGCATGCCCCAAGCCCAGGATGGCCACCCCGGGACCTAAAAAGGGGGGGGTATGGAGCAGGCAACCACCCCACCCCCTCAGGCCCCGCATTTTCCAGCCCCATTCTACAGCCGCTGTGCGCGGCTGCCCACAGCCCCTTATCCCATAGAGGCCACTATAGCCAGTATCGCCAGCGATCTTCCCTGTGCCGCTCCGTCGGACCCGTCCGCTGCTCCGTCGGGCCGCCGCCGCCGTGATCGCCCTGTGCTCCCCGGCCTCCGAAGGCCTGAAAAAAGGGGGGGCGCAGCCCGCACTCCACAGAGGCCACCGCAGCCGGCACCACCAGCGATGTCCCCTCCAGGGCCCCGTCGGGCCGCCACCATTGCCACCGCGATCGCTGAGCCGCCGACAAGCGGCTGCAACTCCACTGGCCATTCACACTGCCATTCCTCGCCGCTCCGCCATGCGCTCCGCGGCCTCAGAAGGCCCTAAAAGGGAGCCCACGCACCGGAGCTCCAACCTCGTTGATGATTGAACAGGACTGCTGGGGAGAAGACGCAGGGCCGTCCTTTACTTCCTCGGCCCTGCCCCTTCCGGATGCCCTTATATGGCGCTTTTGGCGCCAAACCCCAGCCTGCCTCATCCAGCAGGGAGGCAAAGGCGCTCCTCCAGCCCAACGGCTTGGCACCGTGGGCTGTTGAATCGAATTTCATGCGGCTGTTTTGGAGGACAGGAGGAGTTGAACTTAAGTTGGGTGGTTTCCCCCCAGCATTGGCTACAGGAGGAGGGCTTAATATTCCTGTTACTGCATTGTTGTCTTGCAGGTCCCCTGAATATTCACTCATGTACCAGGGCCTGTAAAGCAGAGCTCTCCCACCAGGCCTTCAATTAGGAGCCACCACTGATTATATACTGATAACATCTGAACAGCTAACATCTGAACTGTTAAGGCCCTCTTTGCTAACTCGAACAATAACAGCCAGTGTATTATGACCTTATGGGATGCTACCGCCATCAGCATGTTATCTGTTTTTATCTGCATTTATCTGTATTTATGACTGCCATTTTTTGAATATTATGTTATTGCATTGTCTCAATGCATCTGTGTTTCAACGTATTTTAACCACTGTAAGCCGCCCTGAGCCTGCTACGCAAGGAGGAAAAAAGTAAAGGTAAAGGTTCCCTTGCTCGAAAGCCAGTCGAGTCCGACTCTAGGGTTGCAGTGCTCATCTCCGTTTCAAGGCCGAAGAGCCAACGCTGTCTGAAGACGTTTCTGTGGTCATGTGGCTGGCATGACTAAACACCAAGGCGCATGGAACACTGTTACCTTCCCACCGAAGTGGTACCTATTTAGCTACTTGCAATTTCTTGCTTTCAAACTGCTAGGTTGGCAGGAGCTGGAACTAGAGATGGGAGCTCACTCCGTCATGCGGAAACTTGGGTCTTGAACTGCTGAACTACTGACCTTCCACAGCCTGCAGTTCAGTGTCTTAACCACTTGAGCATCATAGTTTAAGGGGTGGATTAGAAATATCTGTGGATTTTTTATCCTTGGAGGTTTGGTAAAGCAATGCTCAGGGGTGGCCCAACCACTAGTGGTCCTAGGCAATTGGCTGAAGCTCCAGAGGGGCAGTGGGACACCAGGGGTGAGGCAAGCAACTGGGGACATTGGGCCTGCTCACCCAATTTACTTTCCCTGCCTCCATGAAGGAGGGAGGGAGGGAGGAAAAGTAGGCAGTTGCCAGCTCTGCCACCGCTGCTGGGCTCCCCATCCATGTGTATTGCAGCGCAGCACAGCCTGTTTCTCTCCTGCCCAAGGCCATGTGCCTAGCTTGGGTGTGGTAGCTTGGGACAGGGCCTGGGCACACCGGACACAGGACCTGGAGGCTTGGCTGTGTGTGTGGTGGCTCTGAGCCTGCCTAGGCCACAGTGGGGTTGCCAATGGTCTAGTGGTAGGTGGGTGCTCACCTAACAACTGGCCTAGGGTGCAAAAGACCCCTGGGCTGGTCCTGGACATACTCCCCTAATTTAGAAAAGGGAATTCAGTGAGAGGCCATTCCTACTCTGTGATCTATGGAGTGATTAAATGCTTGGCAGTAATTATTTAAGTCTAGTAAATCTTGGATAAGTGCAGGAATTAGGACTTGATGACTTTGGAGGTCCCTTCAGTTTTGCATTTGTTCTCCTTCAGCCTCTGTATGCAAGAAGGCCCATCCATAGCTTAGTTTCTCAGGATTTAGACAGCTCCTGAGATGTCTCCCTAGACTCTTCCTCCTGGTGCAGCCAAAGCCCATTAGTTCTGGAGCCTCAGATTCCCTACCGCCTTTGGGAGGAAGAGAAGGCAGGATTTATCCTCTAATATGTGCTTTAAGTGTCATTTATGTGATACACAGGACTCTCTGCAAGTATAAATTTCACCTTTAGTGCTCTTTTGGGAAATGCAATGCTCTTTTCTGTGCGCTTCAAGCCTGTGCAGAAGACAATGGGGGAAAAGTCATTTATTGTCTTTGGAGAACTATCACACCAGCCTCAGCTTTCATCAGAAAACAATTACAAGCCTTCAAAAATGATTAACATGCAAGACACTTTCTTTTGTGCCTTCCTTTACGAGAGTGACAGAAAGTTCAATGCAGGATCTTCCGCAGTGTATTTAACACAATTCCAGGGGAAGCAAGTGTAGGGCAGTCTTAGGGAAGCCAGAATTGTGGGCCATATTCTGTGGCTTTTCATTGATATTCTATGCTAGTAGATACGTGGCAGCTCTCACAAACAATTTATCTGAGATTATAACATTGGTTTGGTGTTTGCTTGAAAAGGCCTGAGGCCTTGAAGACTGAGGAACTCTAAGGGTCAAGTCAAACTTAGGGGCAACATTTGGCAAGGACCACTAAAGGTAAAGGTTTTCCTTGCTTGAATGCCAGTCAAATTTGACTCTAGGAGGTGGTGCTCATCTCTGTTTCCAAGCTGAAGAATCAGCGCTGTCCAAAGATTTTTCCATGCTCATGTGGCTGGCATGACTAAATGCCGAGGCACATGGAACGCTGTTACCTTCCCACTGAAGAGGTACCTATTTATCTACTTGCAGTTTCTTGCTTTCAAACTGCTAGGCTGGCAGGAACTTGGGCTGGAGATGGGAGCTCACTTCATCAAGCAGCACTAAGGTCTCAAACTGCCGAACTACAGACCTTCTGGTCTGCAGCTCAGCATCTTAACCTCTGAGCCAAGCAGTGGGACAGGCAATTCTCAAAATCAGAGCTGTCACTAATATTCACAGAAATATGAACTCTGTTGTGGATTTCCAATCTCCATTTTGAATTAGTCTTGTTGGATTTATTCAGGGCTCTTTTTGTAGCATGAACTCCTTTGCATATTAGGTGACACACCCCTAATGTAGCCAATCCTCCAAGAGTTTACAGTAGCCCCTGTAAGAAGAGCTCTGTAAGCTCTTGGAGGATTGGCTACATTAGGGGTGTGTTGCCTAATATGCAAAGGAGTTCCTGCTTCAAAAAGAGCCCTGGTTATTTATTTAAAATACGTATACCTCACCTAATCTCCTTAGACTCAAGGCTGCGAACAAAGAAACAACAAGGTTCAAAGACACACAAAAACAGCAGTATAACAGTCTATTAAGATGAGAACAACATGCCAGTTAAGAATGCACATATTAAAACCAGAGGTGACTTCTACTGCCACAACATTTACATTTAAATGTTTTGAACCTGTTGGCATTTTTTCGTTGCTTGGCAGTCCTGGGACATGAAATCTCAGAAGACTAGCTTGCAGTCCTAAGCTGGAACGCTTACTGTGTCCAGGTTGAGGAAGCGGGGGGAGAAAAATCTGGACAACCATGCCCAGCATTGGTCAGCCAGGCCGCTCACATGCCACTTTCATTCCCACAAACAGAGAGGTCACTACAGGTTGGATGGTGTGCACCTCTCCATAGAGGGCAAGGAAGTCTGGCTCAGTGATCGCAGAACTTAATTGATCTGTGTATGACCGCTTCCTTTGTCAGTGATGAGAAAGACATGAGCCACTGCCAGTGTGAGTAGACCATACTAACCTTGATAGGCCAATGGTCTGATTCCGTATAAGGCAGCTTCAAAGTGTGAGGAGCAACTCTGGACAGGTCACCTACCACACTTGTGCAGAAGTATGCAATGAGCTGCCAGTGGGATTTCAGGGGAACCCCCCCCAAAAAACAGTGCATATCAGTTATCAAAACTCTAGAAAACTTTGTTCAAAGAGTTTGACTTGTGGTCTGGGTGGAAGGAAGTTTTTCCACAAAACAATTGTTTTTTAGCTCGGCATTTCAGTTTCTTCTGGTTGTGGCAGACTATAAAATGTGCTTGCTTTTATATGATTACCAGGCTTGACTTAAATCAATATTAGGGAGATGGAAATGTATTTCATGATGTTTCTTTGTTGGTCAATAAAATGTTATACACTGTGCCATCAAAAAATGCTGGAATCAGCGTTGAAGAAGGGGGGGGAGCACCCTTCGACAGGCAGCAGATGCAATTAGAGTGATTTGCTGCTCTAAGTGACTTACTGTGTAGGCTGTAAAATGAGAAAGACAACAGTAAAGGAGAACAGTGTTTTTAATAAAGTTTTTGGAATTGCCACGCAGGAGGCCTTAATGAGAACCTTTCAGAAATGAAGGGATGGGGAGGGGGGAGGAAATGAAATGTTGTGATATTTTGTGTTAAAGGGATTAATCTAGTGTTGCTTGGGTTAACACCTATGTATATCAAGTTATTTGATATCTTTGATCTTGGAGGAAGAGCTTTTGCTAGTAACTTTCTTGTTGACCAGACAAAGGCACATAAAATGTTTTATGAAAAAGACTGTGGGCATATCGCTCAAATTAATAAACTTTCTCATCTTGCTATCGAGATATTTCCCTTTTACATTTCCATCTGAACTGGGGGAGGAGTCATCTATAATTTCTTTGGCCAGTTTGCCTTCCTTCAGTCTTGTCATCCACTGTCTGTGATGACCAGAACTCCAGATGTGTTGCACAGCAGGTGCAGAAGATGGAGAACTGAGCCAGGAGGAGAATGGAGGGGGGGGGGGAAGCTGTGACTGCCACCTTTCCCAGATCAGCAGCAGATTGAAAGAGAAACCTTTGGGATAATGCTTGGCAGCTCAAATGTTAACAGATTATTCTTTGTTGTGCAAATGCTCATTACAGGTAGCTAGTCTTACGCTGGCATCTTTCATTGCAAGAGCAAGGCAACTCTTCTGACTAAAGTCATTGCAGGAAGAATGGCTGGAGTCAAACTGGAGTGTCTTGCGGCTGAGATGCTACGGTATTTCTACATGACTCATGCAGAGAGTCGCTCATTTGAAAGTGACACTTCCATAAAAACGACCCATGTTGAACCTTAATGACTTTACAGAGGAAGCAAAGCAAAACTGCACTGAGGAGTGGAAGTCTGCCATGGAGATGGCCAGTTGGGGAGGCAGGGGGCAGCCCTTGAGGGGCCCTGTGTTGCCCAAGAGTCTCTGGTTCTTGACCCCAGTTTCTATAGCTCTGGCAGCTACAGCACTATACTGAATTGCTCTGGGCATGTCAAAGATTTATGTGCTTCTTCTTAGTGATGTTATTAGCAGCAATCACTGAAAGATTTGCTTGTGCCATCTTAAGGACATGAATTCATGCCTTGACACTTGCAGAGGCTTCAAATGGGAAGTCACACAGTGTGGTTCCAAACAACTTTTTAATTAATGCACTTGGTGTTGGCAGATATTAGAGATGAGTCAAATTTCATAGCTGAGTATTGCCGTGCGGTCTCATTATTTCTTTTATTACACGTTTAGTGCGGACGGAAAGTCAAATCTGCTATGACTATAGTTGTTTTTCACCTTGGAAGAAATACCCTTTCAGCCAGTATTGCCAGAATTATAATGTTTCAAAACAAAAATGGTCTGAAAAAGGACTGCTTCACAGTGACATCTCATTTGCACTGAGCCTTGCCAATTTATAGATGTGCACAGATCAGAGATGGGGTTGAGGGGGGGGGTCTTTTTTTAAAAAAATTCATTATTAAAATGATTCTTTTTTCTATTCCATTTTTAGGCTTCTATCGGAAACACTTTTCTGCCTGTAACATTTTATTTTTCATACAATCAGATAAGATATATTTGGTGAGGGATACACTTTGTTACATTTCCAAGAGCCAATGTGGTATGGTGGCTTAGAGTGTGGAATGAGGATTTGGGAGAACTGCATTTGAATCCTCACTGTACCATGGAAACTTGTGATGGGACCTTGGGCCTGTCTTTCTCTCTCTCAGCCTAACATACCTCACAGAATTGTTGGTGTGAGTTAAAAATGGGAGCAGGGGAGAACAATTGGAAGCCACTTTGGGTCACCACTGGGAGAACACCAGGGTATAAGCATTTATATAAAATTGATAGAAGAAATCATCCACATTTTATGTCTTATTCTTGTGAAGAGTGAACACACAGACGGGTATGAATTGGGATGTGAATTAGGAATTTCTCTCTTTTGCCAGGATGTTCAAGCTGGTGTCTCTGCATGTGAGTGAGTGTGTGTGTGTGTGTGTGTGAGAGAGAGAGAGATCTATTTTAGAATAGGAAACAGGGAGTGACTTCAGCATTTTTGTCCCTTTCCAGCTCACTCCTGATATCAGAGCCAAGGTTTCAGGCTCTTGTAATGCACGGCTTTAACTCCTATGACCTGCGTGTTCCAGGTTAGGGGAGCAGTGGTTAACATCTGAACTAAACAGAGTTGCTGTCAGTTCTAGCCCGCGCTGGTGTGAGCTACCAGCCTTGTCCCCAGTTCACTGTCCATCCAGTGGTTCAAAAGCTTTGGCGAGTAGATAAAATGGGTACCACTCCTTAGAGAGGGTGGGCACACTAAACCCCCATAGGGGAGGTGTTAGCCGGCGAATGGAATGTCCAGCTCGGAAGCCTGATAAAAAGACCTCTTCAGCATTAAGAAGCCTGTAATGGGCCAATCCGGCCAGGCGGTGGCAGTGCGGTGCTATGATTCAAAGCAGCCCAGGAAGAACCAACGTCATCAAGCCAAGCCAGGAAGTGAATGCCTCCGGAACACGTCTGAAGCCTACAGCTGAACAAAAATCCCCATCGGCTGCAAAAATGTGTGCGATTTAAAGAATTATATGTTGTCCTCCCTTACCCCTATGAAATTGTTATTCCCTTGTGTGAAACCGTGTAACTGTAAATCGCTCAGAGCCAGCAGCTCTGCCAGATTGAGTGATCAATACATTGAAAGGTATTATTGTTGTTATTATTATTATTATTATTATTATTATTATTATTATTATTATTATTAAAAACTAGACCCAGGTCCCGGTCAAACTGGCCAGAGAACGCGGGGGGGGGGGAGGCATGGCTTTTCGCTCCGCCACACTTGTGACCCGGCCAAACACGATCAGACACGACAGCAGGGAATCGGGGGTAGCATTTTGTCGGCGCACATTTCTGGCACGCTTCATGTGGCGCTGGAGCGATCAGACGGAGGACGTCCATCTGTGGTCCATCGCAAGCAGATAATACTGGTGTTTCTGCAGTAGCTTTGAACTACGGATCTTCGGCGGGATGCGATGGCTTGCCAACGGGTGCGCGACACTTGCCAGATGTGCTGGTGTGATCGCGCCCGTTAAATCCGCCCGACATCTGTGAGTATCCCGCAGCAACTTCTGTGTATGTTCGGAGCCCCAGTTCACTAAAACAGACACTGTGTCCTCCATTAGTTACTGAGAGAACATGCACAAGCTGCAATCAGATGGCATGAAGGAGAAAGAAGTTACCAGGTCTGCCTTCAGTCCCAAAGCCAAGGCAAATAATATTACAAATTGCTCCTCAGCTTGCTACTCACAGTGCTTTCTTTTAGCCTTGGTAAAGAGCACATCCAATCTGCTTGCTTGAAGTACTTCAGCACTTCGGATCTAAGCCCTGAATATGAGATGGTTATAATATTGTCAAATAAGTTTGCCTTGATTCACAATGCCTTTCACCAGATTCCTGTTTTCTGTCTCTCACACCCATATCCTGACAAATAAAGTTTCTGTCATTTGTGTAGCCTCCTTGTGACCTCAGATTTCCCCGAGCAAAAATACAGAAGATAAATCATTCAGGTTGCCATGAAAACTTGCTACCTGTCCTGATTATGGCTGTTCCAAGAATGGGTGCCTTTGTCCCCTCATTACCAAAAACTGTTGCAGGTCAAGTGCCAAAGTGCAAGTCAGAGCTTTTGCCTTCTCAGATTTACAGCACCTGGAATGCTTGTCATGAAAAGCAATTTCCAAATGCATACGGAAATCCACGGGCAGTGTTCTCCTGTCAATTTGAGGTCAGTCTGTAGGATTTGTTTGTTACTATTCTCATTCCTCATATTCATGGGGATGATATACAATTTACCGTGGGCCAATAAATCACCCTCCATGAATAGGAAGTGCACATTGCCTTGATTTTAAAATGGATGGGAGGCTGCTTGCTGTTATTTTTAAAGCAACCTATGGTTGTATGGTAGTTGTGAAAAAAGAGGAGGCGATATTCTGCTGTACCACCTTGCAACTTAATGAAATGCATGAAGCTGAGAAAGGAGATGGCTTCAGTGTTCCCCATCTACAACAACACAGTGTTCTTAATGACTACAGAGGCCCTAAAAATAGGGATGTTACCCAGTTTCATTATAAGTCTGGTCCAGTTCGATGCTCAGAATTCTTTTGTGGCTTCTTCACACTCAGGATGAAACAGTGGTGATCTTTTCTCTCTAACATACTAGCAAAATACCTTTTTTAATATCACATATGTAAGATATAAAATGGCACTGAAATTATAGCAACAAACCAAATAGAAATTTGTGGAAGAAAATGGGAAGGATGAAATGGTCTGCCCAACTATACATAAAAATTAAAACAATGGGGAAAAATCATATCCATACATTCTTATCTGCAAGGTAAGACATATTCCTTGGAATTAATTCTTAGTTGGGGAGGACATACATGAAAAGCAATACTGTGTTGAAGTATTCATCTGTACTGTTTTTAATGACTTATTCTTATGTTTGTGGTTTGCTTCAGTGATGGAACAATCTGTTAACTTAGAACAGGTGTCATTCTCCTGTGTTACTCAGTTATTTAGTTCTAAAATAAACTGCATTTGTAAACAAAATGTTATAATCCATTAAGAATAGCATTATATGCGATGAACTGTGTGCACTAAAACTTCAGTGGTACTAGACAGCAGCACATTTCATTTCTAACAAGTCCCTGTCTTTTATATCACTGAAGAACAGCATTACTTGCCCCTGACTATGCTGTTTTTAGCCCAATTGATAATATGTGTTCATCCACAGTTTCACAAAGTGTTGAAGTTACTGCACAAGTTCCCATGTGGTAATTATGCAACAAAACATGCCATTGGAGTATTGTGTTTGCATTCTCTGCTTAAGCAAATATTTCAAAAATTGGATTTTTAAGTTTATCTTAACCTTTGCATCCAGTCTTTTTCCCCTAGGGAAAATAAGAGGCAGCTAACAACATTGACAATTATTACAACAAAATAATAAGAATTGGTGGGAGTGGTGCCCCAAACCCTATAATGGTCAAAGGATTTACTCATCAAATCAAAGCAAAGATCAGCATCAATAAAAGCAATGATGATGTGGTCTGTCACGGGGAATACTGGAGGGAGATGTACATTTGGTTGGACTGTTAAGTGATTCAATATGATGAGCAGTCTCTGGAGAAAGAACTGCGACTTGATTGTGAAATCTGATCCGATTAGATTTTTTTAACATCCCTAGTTTTCACACACATATTTTGGAATCCCTTAAAGCATTGTCAAAATATCTTGAGATGGCCCTCCCAATCAAAATTTGCTTTACTAGGGTTCATCACTGGCATTATACCTGTGTTCACTCCAATTACTGTGGTCATACCACTTTGATTATTGTGAATGGAAGGGTAGAAACAGAGCACTTTCCCTCCCTTCTTAGAAATGGTTGAATGGCCATTTTGAAACTCAAGGCACTCACTTTTCCGTGGGAGCAGTTGGATTCAGATTGTTATTAACTCATTCTTTTTCGTGTAAACCCCAACAAGCTTTGAAAATTCATGAAATTAAAAGGTTGATGGCTCTTCAGCATTTTTATGTTTTTAATTAAGAAACCGGAATATATTCCCATTTATTGTTCCTACTTTTGTAATTGCTTATGTTTTTTAATTGTCAAGAGCCAGAACCTGCATTACAAAATCTGGCGAGTTGTTACTGTTAATTTATACACCCTCAGTAAATAACAACAACATTACTGAAACTGTAATGAATCTTCAGTAATGCAGCAGATTGATTACTGTAAAACTTTTAAATACCTTAAACAAGAAAAGTAAGTTTCCAAATACATCTGGCAGTTCATTAGCTCCCTCCCGATTTAACACAGAGGACATTATAGATTTCTCACATGCTCCATTTTAACATAATGTTTCCATTAAGTATAATCCATCTTTACACGAAGTAAAAGGGACAGGTTTGTTGAATTAAAGTGATCAATTGCTTGACTCTCTAGAGATGTATTCATCTAACAAAATGTCTAAATAATATGATAGTGATAGTAAGATACATTAGGACAATCCAAGAGAACAGAAAATTGTCCTTTGATTATGATACAAATAATTGGTGCTATGGTAGCTGCTTACGCAGTCATCTATCATCATGAATGCATACATTGACGATGATGATAGGAAACTCTCATTTATTGATTGTGCAATGGACCTATACCACTTTGGAAAGCATTTTCCGTAAGGTTGGTTCTCCCTTCCTTATTCCCAATATGTTTATCTTAAACACTCTGAGGCCTTCCCTTTGCAAACATCCAAGGCCACAGATACCAGCAGAGACCATTTCTACAGTAGTGAAATTCCTCGCATTGACGTTTTTAAAACTCTGTTATGTGAATTTTTCCGCAGTAGATTTTTCCTCACCAGGCGCAAACCCTTTCTCCTTCTTACTCCGTGTTTTCGGAATCCTCAGTTATAGCAAGTTCTGAAAATGCAGGGTAAGAAGGAGAAAACGTCAGGTTTGCACCTAGTTAGGAAAAATCTACTGTGGAAAATTTCACATACACAGTTTTAAAAACGTCAATGTGGGGAATTTCACTACTGCAGAAATGGTCAGAGTCTAGGGTTGGAAGTAGGTAGAACATTTGAGACCCATGTGCTCCAGATGAGATCTGGAAGATTTAGGCTGCATCCACACATCATTGGCTATTATGCTGTAGCAATAATTCATTACTGGGTTATCCTATGTGTTTAAGCCAATCCAGTTACAAATTATTGCAGTTGCACAATATTAGCATCCTATCAGATGATGTTAAAATGCAGCTCTGGTTGTAGATGAGAACCAGCCTCTAATACTTTTCAGGATCTGATTTCGATTGTGGCATTTAATTAAAAGGAGGTTTTCAAAACATAAGCCTCACTTTTATGTAATGTCTAGATAATCTCTGTATTGAGTCAAATCTGCTCTGATAGCAAATTTACACATTCAGGATTCATCAATTTCCAGCACATGTTTTGAACCATTTTCAGTCATTTAATTATAAGTGACTTCAAGTTGGAACTGCTGGGGAGGGGGCCTGGAAGCAAAATGCAAATTTGAGAAGGAATGAGCAGAAAGAGAAATATTTGGGGTTGATGTTTGGTGTCTAGACCCTACTACTGCTATGCATCCTTTTTGTGATTATTTATTTTTATTATTATTTTATTTGTCAGATTTCTACCCCGCCGTCCCAGCCATGGCCGGCTCAGGGCAGCTTACATAAAACAGCGCATAAATTACAGTAAAAACAATTTAAACACTTAAAACAATACTACAACCAATTGATGACATAATAAGTGCTAGTATTATTGTCCTGGTTGTTGTTTGGTGTAGTGGTTAAATGCAAGTTTGGTGGAGTCGTGGTTAAGTGTGCAGACTCTAATCTGGGAGAACTGGGTTTGACTTGCACCTGCTGGATGACCTTGGGCAAGCTATAGTTCTGGCACAGCTGTTCTTGAAAAAGAGCAGTTTCTGTCAGAGCTCTCTCAGCCTCACCTACCTCACAGGAAGGGAAAGGAGCCTGTAAACCACTCTGAGACTCCTTTGGGTAGTGAAGGGTGGGGTATAAATCCAATCTCTATACTATTAAACGCAGGCTTCTAGATATTCAATTTCAGTGCCTGACTGAGGCAGCCAGGAAAACCTGTTCCCCAGTTCATGTGGGATTATCCCAGACACTGGGCCAGACAGCTACTTATTTTTGTTCTCTAACTGATCACCATCAAAGAAAGACATTTATGTTAGCCAGATTTAACATATTGCCATCAGCCATCTTCTCGGGAAGATGTCAAAAAATCCCCTATGAACTTAGGCAATGCCCCTGCGGTCAGGGTGCTATTGAGTCCATTTCCCATGTTCTTTTAAATTGTCCATTTTATACTAAGATTTGAGAAAAATTTCTGGGCACCCTTCATTTTACATGGCGTGGTCTTCCTGAGAGTGTCAAGGTCCAGTTGCTAATTTCTGGGCAAAACGCTTCTATAACTTTTAATGTTGCTTGTTTTCTTCAATCTGTAATTTGAACCAGGGAAGCTATTAATTGATCAGTTCTTTTTTTGTTGGCTGTTTGACAGCCTTACTTTTGATGTATTCCTAAATTTTAATGTAATCTTATCTCTTACATGCCAATAAATGTTGTCTGTCTGTCTCCAATCTTCTCCTCTCCTCCTCCTTCCTTCAGCAATGGCTGCCATATTCAATTCTCTCTCCAGATGATTGGCTCTCAGATCTCCTTCAGATGTCATTGAAGTGATTGGCACCGGCTGTTGTTAAGAATTCCAGGGACACAGGGCTCTCTATCCTACTGCTGTTAACTATTTATGGTATTTAATGGTGGTGACCAGTAAGGGCGACCAGTGCCATCTCTGTCACATGGCCCGGGTGAAAGCCAGACTGGAAGGAATCTAAGATGGAAGCATCATCAAAGAAGCCCTGTAACTGTATTTCCACAGCACTCTCTGTTATCTTGCCCAGGTAGGGCAAGTTAGAAACCGGCTGATATTTAGCCAATTCGGCCGGGTCCAAAGATGGCTTTTCCAAGAGAGAGTGGACCACTGCTTCCTTAAGTGCCCCAGGGAACCGCCCCTCCAATAGGGACTTGTTGATAATCTCCCATAGTGCACCTTGAAACCCCTCATTAGCCACGCAGGGCATGGATCAAGGGAGCAAATAGTAGGGCACACAGGAGCAACTTGTCGACTTCCTCCAGGCTGAGTCGGCTGAAATGATCCATAACCTGACTAGAAGACGTGCATGGAGCCTCAAGTTCACTCACTGTATCAACCGTGGCGGGGAGGTCACGGCAGAGCAACATCTGCAAAGTAGCTCACAAAAGCCTCGCAGCCAATGTACAATTCCCTAGCATTTGGACTGCCTTGTGATAAAGCAGTAATAGACTGAATCATTCTAAATAATTGGGCTGGGCGTGAGCTTGCAGATGCAGTTGCAGCCATATAATATTCTCTCTTAGTGGCTTTCGTTGCCATCACATAGGATCTCATAAATGTTCTTGTAATTTCATCGCGGGTACACCACCACTGTCTCTCTAGCCATTTTAGCCCTTGCTTCATCAGCTGCAGCTCCTGGGTAAACCATGGAGTGAGCCTAGAGTGGGCGCAGTGGGTGTTGGGGAGTGATCTCATCAATGGCTGTCGAGAGTTGGCTATGCCAATCCTCTACAAGCTCATCTAATGAACCGCCAGGGGGCTTTGGATCCCAATGAGCCATCTGAAGCCCCATAGGGTCCATTTGGCTCTGCTGGCA
This sequence comes from Gekko japonicus, assembly GCF_001447785.1. Lineage (NCBI taxonomy): Eukaryota > Metazoa > Chordata > Lepidosauria > Squamata > Gekkonidae > Gekko > Gekko japonicus. The sequence continues at coordinate 175,723 of NW_015173708.1, read as the reverse complement.
AGCCAAAATTGGCTTGCCACCCAAACAGGGCCAGAGTGGGTAATTCAGATGGACCCTCAGAGCAAAGTAGTCTGACCATGATACTGCCAAAGCAGCAATTTGGTCCACCGCCATGAAGACCAGATCAAGCATGTGCCCGGCCCAGTGAGTGGGAGTCGTTACAAGTTGAGAGAGTCCCAGTGCCACCATGGACGACACCAGGTCTGTTGCCTGAGTAGAGGCCGCATCATCAGCATGGACATTGAAATCACCCAGGACTATCAGTCTAGGGTGTTCTAATGCCCAGCCTGATACAGCCTCCACCAGGAATGGTAGGCTATTGGCCAGTGCGTTGGGCAGTCGGTGATCATAGGTATGTCACTTCCTTCTGGCTTCCGTACACTATTATGTTGCAGGCAGAAGGAAATATGGTGAAAGAGTAATTCAGTGTTTTGGAAAGCCATTCTGGTGTAGTGGTGAGAATTTCACACTAGGATCTAGGAGACCCAGGTTTTATCTCTACTGTGCCATAGAAGCTTATTGGGTGACCTTGGGCTAGTCACTTTCTCTCAGCCTAACCTCCTTCACAGTTTGGTGTGAGTGCCAGTTTGGTGTAGTGGTTAAGTGCGTGGACTCTAATCTGGGAGAACCGGGTTTGATTCCCCACTCCTCCACTTGAACCTGCTGATGTGACCTTGGGTCAGTCACAAGCTCTGGCACAGCTGTCCTTGAAAAAGAGCAGTTTGTGTCAGAGTTCTCTCAGCCCCACCCACCTCACAGGGTGTCTGTTGTGGGGAGGGGAAGAGAAAGGAGTTTGTAAGCCGCTCTGAGACTCCAAGTGAAGGGCGGGGTATAAATCCAATCTCTTATTCTTCTTCTTTCTCACAGGGTGTTGTAGTGAGGATAAAATGGCAGAGAGGAGAATGAAGTTGTAAACTGCTTTAGATCGTCGTTGGAGAGAAAAGTGGGGTGCATAGAAATAAATCCACCTCTATTTTGTCCTCGGTTCATGACCTCCACTTAGTCGCACATTCTGTTTCTTACTATGTCCAGCCAAATACCACTCGGAAGTTTAGAAAAAAGGGAGGGAAGAAAACTGGATTTCCACATTGTTTTCCCTTCTGGTGCTGAGTGATGGCAACTGGGTGCGAGTTCCATGTCAGCCTCAGGCATGGATGTCTTGTCCTGACAGGGTCTACGCAAGCAGCTCTATGGGGGGGGTCACCAAAACCCCCCTTGAGGCACATGATGAAACCAGCCAACTCACACTCACCTGTCCTGTGTTGAATTCCTCCCAGATCACTTGTAATCAATTCACCACAGCAGCTGCAGGTCAAGCCCATGATTCTGCAAGGGAATGAGTTGAAGGGACACTTTGTAAGCTGGTTCGCCACATACAGTGAAGCAGCTGCCAGACCCTCCCCTCACCACAGACATGCCCTGTGCTCTGCTGAGGGTGGGAACTGGGGAAAAAACAGGCCACCCCCCCCCCCCCCGATCTCCCAGAAAACTTCCTGGGGAACATTTCCCATGGCATATCAGGGGCCATGGTGCTGTGTTGCTGTGGCTTTTGCCACCCCATGGCTGAACTCAGTGCTGGGCTTGAGTGCAGGAAATTCTGTCATGGCATCCAGGCTCAAGTGAGGGGAGTGGGGGAGGTTTGGAATCCTTGCCCTTGCTTACCTGCCAGTGTATGGTTGCCCCTGTGGGTCAAGCCTCCAAAGGTGGGGAAATGGAAGAGGTCAATCACAGAGTAAGGACTTTGCTCGCCTCCTTGGGTGTCAGCACCAAGTACTCCCCGTATAGTACTGAGTGCCTTCTCTATGCTTCTGCCACCACCACCAAAGAGCCTCACCACTCACTCTAAGTCCACTTGGCAGGGAACTCTGAGACAGTGTCCCATGCTACGTGCCCTAACTACTGTATTGGTAGATGTCCTGGAGAAAGTATTTGTAGGAAGGGGGGGAGGCCTGATTGGGAGCATCCTGAGCTCCTCTGAGCCTAACAGGCAAGGCCACAGTGGTGGGTGATGACTTGACTGTCCTGGGGACCTGTTTTGTTCAACATCTTTAAAAATGATTTGGATGAAGGAATAGAGGGAATGTTTATTAAATTTGCAGATGATACTAAATTGGGAGGGTTAGCAAATATGGTAGAAGACAGAGTCAGGATACAGGATGATCCTGACAGGCTGGAAACTGGACAAAAACAAATAAAATGGATTTCAATGGGAATAAATGTAAAGTTCTGCATTTAGACAGGAAGAATCAAATGCATAATTATAGGATGGGGAAGACTTGTCTTGGCAGTAGTATGTGCGAAAAGGATCTAAGGGTCTTAGTAGACTGTACACTGAACATGAGTCAACAGTGTGATGTGGTAGCTAAAATGGCAAATGCAATTTTGGGCTGTGTCAACAGAAGTATAGTGTCCAGATCATTCAAAGTGATGGTATTGCTTTACTCTGCTCTGGTTAGACCTCACCTAGAGTATTGTGTTCAGTTTTGGGCATCATAATTTAAGAAGGATACAGACAACCTGGAACATGTCCAGAGGGAGGGCAACGAAGATGGTGAGGGGTCTGGAGATCAAGTCCTATGAGGAAAGGTTGAAGGAGTTGGGTATGTTTAGCCTGGAGAGGAGATGACAGAGAAGTGATATGATAACCATCTTCAAGTACTTGAAGGGCTGTCATATAGAGGATGGTATGGAGTTGTTTTCTGTTGCCCCAGAAGGTCAGACCAGAACCAATGGGTTGAAATTAAATCAGAAGAGTTTTCTGCTAAACATTAGGAAGAACTTCCTGACAGTTGGATCAGTTCCTCAGTGGAACAGGCTTCCTTGAGAGGTGGTGGGCTGTCCTTCTTTGGAGGTTTTCAAACAGAGGCTAGATAGCCATCTGACAGCAATGCTGATTCTGTGAACTTAGGCAGATAATGAGAGGGAGGGCAGGACTGGTTGCCTCAGTGCTTCGTACTTGTGTCCCTTTCTTACAAACCCAGGGGAATGCTGATCACCACTTTGGGGTCAGGAAGCAATTTTCTCCATCAGTTTGCTTGAGATCCTGGAGGTTGTTTTGTCATGTTCTGGGCAGTCACTGGGGGTGTTATTTGTGAATTTTCCTGCATTGTGGATTCTACTAGATGACCCTGGAGATCCCTTTCAACTCTATGATTCTAAGTTCAATAGGTGCCTATAGGCCACACCATGTTTTTTGTTGATGTAACTTTCTGCCTCTGAAAGGGGGCATTCCCAGGCCAAAAGGGCTCAGGGAGCCGACTAAGACTGGCCATACCCCCAAACCCACCCACAAGCATGCCAGCGCAGGGGCCTACACCACAGTTGCACTGACAGGTGGATGCTGCAGTCCACCACTGGCACCCATGAGCAATGGAGCGCTGCTGGGGGCCTGCACCATTTTAAGTGTCATGTACATTGGCATAAATGGGACTTAAGTCAGTGTAGGGGTAAGTTGGCTCCCAGAGTGCTTTCAGCCCCCCCCTTTCTCTGCCCACGTAGGAGTCATTAGTGTTTTGGTAGATACCTGTATGAAGATTCATTTAAATTTTATTGTTCGTGTTTGATTATATATTATCTTGCATTTGTTATTGCAGAAAATGTATTATATTCATTTCGGTGGCATATAAATATGCGGCTCAAGTATAAAAAGAGAAAAATGAGTAGGATGCTATATTAGAAGTCATAGTCATAAAAACTTTTTAGCTGGCCTGTATGTAGCCACAGCTGAGTGAAACTGATTAAACTTTAGGATTTGCTGTTTGAGCTTCATGGAAAGAACACATTCATTCTCCTGTGAGAGTTTGGCATATATTTTAATGTGACTGTAATAAATTTCAAAGAGTCGACAAGTGATCCACTAGGGGCATTTTACCAAAGACACTGACTCATGAATTTGTCTGTCAACTTATGCATGTCATTTGTCATAAAATAAGAAGTTCTGAGGTAAAGAAATGATATCACCTGGGCCAAAAGGACAACAGGAGACAATAAATCCATTCTCTCATAAAACAAACTACATATTAAGACATACTTCAGAGGACAGTTTTTTCTCCTTATAAATGGATCATATCATTGGTCTTTAGACTAATGAAATACATATGGCCAAGTAGACCTAGGTCACTTTTGAACCCTTTTCGTCTGGCCTACTGTAAATTTTGTTGAAAAATGAGTGGCTGGCTCTGTTTATAGCTGCCTTGTGTCACCAGAGTGGCATGTAATAACCAGACCATGTCAGTGAATTTGACTACTGAGGTTCAGAGAGAGAGCTGAAGGGAATGGTGCAACATCTGTTTGTAAGAGAAAAATATACCTTGGGCCTTTAAAATTACTATGGCATGGTGTCTCACAAGACCTCTTGGCCGGTGGCCTGAAAAGAAGAGTTGGAGAAGGACATTTGAGAAAGAATAGTGTAACTCTTATGGTTGTGTAATTTGAAAGGAGTACAGTTTACAGGTATTTCAACTGCTTTCTCTGTGTTTTGCATTATTATCTTTGAATTTTCGTTTTATCAATGTGACTGATGATTTTGGTGTTAGAAATTGGCATCCCCACCCCAGCACTGGGGTGATGCTCTAGCATGTCCTGTAAACTGCATGGTTTGTTCCAGCAGTAACGTCATGATGCTGGGGACGCAGGAACTGGTAGCCTCCACCTGCCAAAATTTCCCACCATTACCAACCTTCGACTGGCAGCTCTAACATGGACCCAAGAAACTTTCATTCCATTCTAACCTTTATTGTAAACAAAACAAGATATAAATTTAAGATAATCTCACATTCTCGTAAGGTTAAGACTATTTCAGTACATACAGCGAAAGAGCACCAAGTTTCAATAATTTTTTCACAGCTTTCTTCCCACAGTGTCTTATATAATGAGCTTGTTTCCATAAGCATGATATACCATATTTGACAGGTCCATGTCTCTATCTTAGGCAATTTTTCCTATTTCCAGGGTGGTGCCAGTAGTAGTGTTGCTGCTGTTAAGTTTCAATTGTGTTTAGTTTTTTTCCTTGTATTCCTGCAGGGAAAATATTTAAAACAGCTATCACATGGCCACCTGCATAAACCCCAAATTGACACATACCTTGAAGCTACTGGACCTATAAGCTTCTGTGAAATCATTGAACAATCAGGGGTGTATAATCAGTATGCCAGGGGAGAACTGCAGTTCCAGTTACATTTTACACCAGGCCCACACCATAGTTAAGGCTGCCTGGATAGCATTGACCCATGTCAGTTGTAATAACTGATTATGAATCCTAGATTTTTAAAATTCTCCCAATATGAATTTATTGAAGATAGATTGAATTCCATCTAAAGTAGAATGGCCAACCACCAATGGGAGTGTCATTATAATTAAAAAAAAATTATGTCGTTTTTTTCATTTTAAGCACCACTTAATTAGCCCCGGTGAAAATATTTTATACTTAGCCCAAATATATTTTTTAAACTTTTTAATTATTGGGTAAAAATTTTGTTGCCTCAAAGAATCTAAGTTATTTGAAATTAGGATGCCCAGATATCTGATGTTGTCTGTTCTCCATGGTAAATCTATAATATCTATAATGAATTGTTTGGCTTTTCCTGTCAATTCTGTACTTAACAGGACTAATTTATATTTTGCAATAGCCCCCAAATTTCCTAGCATTTTGATCAAATTCTCTACCAATTCTTTTGGCATCTGTATGGTATCTACTTCTGCTTCATTGACTATGCTAAAGCCTTTGACTGTGTGGATCACAACAAACTATGGCAGGTCCTTAAAGAGATGGGAGTACCAGACCACCTCACATGTCTCTTGAAAAACCTATATAAGGGTCAAGAAGCGACAGTTAGAACCGGATATGGAACAACTGATTGGTTTCGCATAGGAAAAGGAGTACGACAAGGATGTATATTGTCACCTTGCTTATTTAATATATATGCAGAGTACATCATGTGAAATGCTGGCCTGGATGAATCACAAGCAAGAATTAAGATTGCTGGGGAAAAGATCAACAACCTCAGATATGCAGATGATACCACTCTAATGGCAGAAAGTGAAGAGGACCTAAAGAGCCTCTTGCTCAGGAGAGCGCAAAAGTGGGCTTGAAGCTCAACATCAAAAAAACTAAGATCATGGCATCCGGCCCCATCACTCCTTGGCAAATAGAAGGGGAAGTCGTGGAAGTAGTGACAGACTTCACTCTCCTGGGATCCCAGATCACCGCAGACTGTGACAGCAGGCATGAAATTAAAAGACGCCTGCTCCTTGGGAGGAAAGCGATGGCGAACCTAAACAGCATGATAAAAAGTAGAGACATCACCCTGCCAACAAAAGTCCGCATGGTCAAATACATGGTATTCCCAGTAGTCATGTATGGCTGCGAGAGTTGGACTATAAGGAAGGCCGAGTGCCGAAGAATAGATTCTTTTGAACTATGGTGCTGGAGAAGACTCTTGAGAGTCCCTTGGACTGCAAGAAGATCAAATCAGTCAATCCTAAAAGAAATCAACCCTGACTGTTCCCTGGAAGGCCAGATAATGAAACTGAAGCTCAAATACTTTGGCCACCAAATGAGAAGGGAACACTCACTGGAGAAGACCCTGATGCTGGGAAAGATTGAAGGTCAAAGAAGACGGGAATGGCAAAGGATGAGATGGTTAGACAGTGTCATAGATGCAACGAACATGAAGTTGAGCAAACTTCAGAGGACGGCGGAAGACCGGAAGGCCTGGCGTGATCTAGTCCATGGGGTCGCGAAGAGTCAGAGTCGACTGTGCGACTGAACAACAACAACAAATGGTAAATATTGAGCCTGCCTTGACCTAGAGGGCAGGGTATAAATAAATAAATAAATAAATAAATATCCCTTCTGCATACAATAGCATTTGTGTAGTCTTTTTTTGGTATTTAATTCCATGAATGTTGTGTTGCTGCCATATAGCTGTTGCTAAAATTTCAACAGATAGATTGAACAGTAGGGGTGAAAGTGAACATCACTGTCTCACCGCTCTTTCCAACTAAAAAAGGGCTGAGCAGCTGCTGCTACATACTATCGTGTCTGGTACATCTATCTAATTACAGAATATCCTCCCCATACCAAAGGCGGCTGTCACTGTTTTTTTTTTTTAAAAGAGCAGTTCTTTCTGTCAGATGCCTTTTCTGCATTGACAAAATTGAACACTTTAGGGATATGTTCAATCTTAGCTAAATTTATCAAATTTACTAACTTTTAGATATCCCAGGGTATTATTTGGTCTTTTAAAAACTTTGTCTGATCAATTTTAATAAAGTTGGTTGAAATTTTGTTTAGCCGATTGGCCAAGATTTCTGACAGTATCTTAAAATGAAACAGTAAGATATTACATCTTGTGGGTCCTTTCCTTGTTTGAGAATTAATGGGTTGTTAGCCTCTGCCTAGTTCTACAAGGCAGGTCTCCTGCATGGATGCATACAGCTTTTCTAAATGCAGGTCGAAAACCTCTGAACGAATTTTATAAAATTCATTAGTAAATCCAACTGGATCTGGGTGATTACCACTGTTTAAACATGATAACTTCCAAAATTATACTGCCTCGGGAGGTGGTGGATGCTCCTTCGCTAGACGTTTTCAAGCGGAGGCTGGACAACCATCTTTCGGGTATGTTGTAGGGCTGTCTTTTGGCTATGCTCCTGCAGAGTGCAGGGGGTTTGACTAGATGACCTGCAAGATCTCTTCCAACTCTAACATTGTATGATTCTATGATTCTTTTACTTAAATACTGGAAATAGATTAATCTAGAATTTTTAATGATCAGGCAGCAAGCCTGGTATTGAGATGTTATTTAAGAATTTTTAAACTTTCTCCACATTGCACTGTCTGCTGAAAGCAAACTTATATATATATATATAAACTTTGGAGTTCTTTTACTGCTTGAACAACAACCTGAGTAGCATAGATCATCAATTTTAATTCTTAGAAATTTATTTCTCACTTCTTTGTCAGCAAGAATCGTGACTAAACCTTGTCTGGTTTGTTCCAGTAATCAAATGAAGTTTGTTTTGCCCCAGGTAGGGATTTTTCTGCCAATGTTATGTAATTTTAATCTATCCTTAGCCAATTCTCACAATATTTTATCTTCTACAGATTGAGTTATTTTATGCTTATTTTTCTTTTTAAAATCTTTCATTAGTTCTTGCCTAATCTCCTCTCTTTCCTTTTTTATATGGTTTGATTGAGGTATTAGGAAACCTCTTATTCATGCTTTAAATGTTTAATTTATGTTTATAATATATCTAATATATATTATATTATACATAAATAATATACTATAAATATAATTTAGATTGACATTATGTTTATAATGTTTATACTTAATTTCCTGAGTACCATTTATTTCAAAGAAGTTTATCTCTTTAATTTTGCCACCAGTTCTTTATTTTGTAGCAATACATTATGTAATTTCCATGTTGTTTTTTGCTTCTCCTGTTTGACCTTAAATTCAGATACTACAGGGGAATAGTCAGCTTCCAGCATAACTCTGATCATTACTTTGTTGCACTATTATTATTAAGTTTGCAAAATATAATTGATGCAGGAATGTGAATTATGTCTATTAGAGGAAAATGTATTATTGTTCTTCCTTGGTAATTTATACCTAAAGACATCTAGGATATTCATATTTTTCAACATCTTTAACATTTTCAGGATCTTGTTTTGAAGTGGAGAACTGGAAGAAAAGTCTAGACCAGAATTCATTATGGTATTCATTTCTCCTACCACAGTTAATGCCCCCTTCCACCCAATCTGTTATTGTTTGAATAAGCTCACCAAAAAAAGTTTCTGCTGCATGGTAACATTTCCCATTAAAATTATTTTTAAATACTTTTCATGATTCAGTTTCAAATGTGTTTTCTGCATAAAAATTATACCATAATTCTCTTTCTGTAATCTTTTAAATAGCCTACACTTCTTCAGAGGGATATTAAGGCCATTTATATTAACTGATAATAGTCCAAAATAATTATTTATTCAATTGATAAAACAGAAACTTAGATTTAAAATTATAACTGTATCAGCAAGGTCAAGAAAGCACATAGACCATATAACAGCCCCTTCTCTTTTCCTGAGCTAAGAGGCAATTAATGCCCTAATTTACAGCTGATAGTAATTGATTCTCTTCTTCCTCCTAAAGTGTTTGTATGAGACCTGGTAGCCTCAAGTTTACTTTCATTTAAGACTTTAGCCTTTTCTTCTGTATCAGAGTTGAAGATCTCCAATAATCTCTTTGTGCCATTAATCATTTTTACAATTATGCTAGTTCCTTTGTATTTCACCAATAACTTGAATGGAAAGCCCCATCTATAATAAATTTTGTCTTTAGACAATCTTTCAGTTAAAAAAGGAATTCTTTCTTTTCTTTAATATCATTGGAGATACATCTGACAATATTGTCAATTATTGCCCATGTACTTTCAAATGTAGATTCAGTCTGAACATTTCTGGGATTTAATTTTTGTTATTAATTTCTGTATTACCAGGATATCTCTGGGGAGATTGTTCTTTTGTGCCACTTTGCTTTCTATCGTAAATGCCACACCTGTTTTAACTTCTACCTGGGAATCAGGCCCAAGTCTCTGACAATTAGATCAGTTAAGTATTTTTAAATAAGCCCCATAAATTATCTTTTAAAAATGTTATCAATTTTCTTTATAATTCTGTTCTTACTCATCCATGAGATCATTGTGTTTTGCAAATCCTGTTTCTCAGTTTCCTTCCCTTATCACTAAACACACACTCAAACACACAGTAATGTTGATGGAAAACTTTCACCTTCAGGGGCTGTAGGATTAGACTCTGTAAAATAACAGACTCTGTAAAATAACAGTAATTTGTTACCTAGCTGTTTTGCATGACAGCCTAATTCTGTCAAATCAACTTTATCAAATCATTAAAGGAAGACACTTGGTTGTTTTTGAGAATTTCAGAAAAATATCAGAAATGGTTGTATCACAAAAGCTACTAGAGATATTTATCATTTTCCCTTGATCAGTGTTGTTGTTTATTGGTAAGTAATGGAAGCTGGGATGAAATCCCTTAATTGATTAAGAAATCTGACTTGTCTTGAGATTTTCTAGTAGATGTCTAAATTGTGTTTGCATTTACAGATTTTGGCACATTATATACGAAAAGGAATTTCTTGACATGGAGGACAATGTTCAGTGATGTCATGAAAGCTTCTTGGTATATTCCATAATTGATTGCAGTTTCACACTGATCACACACTGCCCATATTCTGTGTGCAGTTCACTGAGACTTGCTTTTTATGATGCAAATCTTGATTCTTAAAATGAGTGTGATGTGCAAGTTGAGAGGAGGCAATTTGTTTTTGAAAGACTGTTGGATTGTTTCACTGTGTTTCTATTTTAGAGAGCAATTTACTGGTAGGATCCCAGAGTTTATTATGTAGATTCAGAAATTCCTCTCATTGTAATATCTATATATCTAATAGCGAAGGCGCCCCCTGCGTGCGGATACTTATTCCCACAAATCTGGGGCACACAGGGGGCAAGGAGAGCTTTCAGCACATTCGGAGCATGCTCCAGTTGTGCAGAAAAATCTGACATGTTTTAAAAAGTATACAAGGGATATTTAAATCCTTCCCAAAAGTTAAACGGCATTCTCTACTGACAGATCCCCAGTAGAACACTCGGGAGCCCAAGGGAAATGGCGTGGCTGCACACGCCCCGCAAATAACGGTGGCGGCTACAACCACCCGGCAGCACAAACCGCCACCTCAGAAACCGTCTCTGCGGGTGGACTCGACTCAGGCAGAATCTTCCAAGGCTTATCGTGTTCCTGTGGAGGAAAAGGAGCCTCCCCCCCCCCTTTTACGGTACTCAATACCACAGAAACCCGGCATCTCAGGAGTTTGGGGGGGGGAGCAGAAACAGGGAAAGGAAGAAACGTGGAACACAGACCTGAGGGAGGAGGGGGAGAGAATCTGGGTTGGAGGGAGGACAGGAGGGGCTGGCTCCTGCAATTTCAGAGTGCCCACAGGCTCCGAGACCCCATCTTTGGCCAAGCTGCACTCCAGGACTGCAGAGCAAGAGCGTCCCCCAGTCCTGTGCCGGCTGCCTGCCTGGCCCGCCTGACAAGAAGTTGCTTGATGAAGTTGCCATTTGCGCTCTCTCTCCCTCTCTCTCTCCCTCTCCTGTTTCCCCGCCTCACACACTCAGCGAGCATGCCTGCTCTGCCTGCTTTGGAAGCTGTTCAAATTGTGCCCTCCCACGCCTTTCAGGAGAAGCCGGGAGGTGGAGAAACCTGGGCAGTCACTATAGGAACTAGCCCTCCGGTGGGGGGAGGGGGGGTTGGTGTGAGCAGCCTTTTCTGACTGTGGTGGTGACTTCTGCTGCAACACTGCTGCTCTCCAGAATATCTGAAGCAGCAGGCGTGAGCCAGAAGGAGAAAGTGTGTGTGAGAGTGTGTGTGTGTGTGTGTTAATATTTAGGCTTGGGACAGGGAAAGAGAAAGAAGAAGAAATTGGATTTATACCCCGGCCTTCACTACCCAAAGGTGTCTCAGAGCGGCTTACAAACTCCTTTCCCTTCCCCTCCCCACAACAGACACCCTGTGAGGTGGGTGGGGCTGAGAGAACTCTGACAGAAACTGCTCTTTTTCAAGAACAGCTGTGCCAGAATTATGGCTTGCCCAAGGTCAATCAGCCAGGTAAAAGTGGAGGAGTGGGGAATCAAACCCGGTTCTCCCAGATTAGAGTCCACACACTTAACCACTACACCAAACTAGGGGTATTGGGTTGGGGAGAGAAAGAAAGAAGGGGAAGGGGAAAGAAGCAAAAGTGGAAGAATACCATCTCCCTGCATGTTTTTTTCAGTGTCCCCACTTCTGCAAGCCCCCCTCCTTCCTTCCCCTCCCACTATTATAACACTTAACCTTTTAAATGCCAGGATGGTAAATACCAGCTGCAGTGGTCTCTGATGCACAGGGTCGCTTTGAACATTTTGCTGCTGTGCCCAGTAATTCCCACCCCCTGCAGTCTGCGGGAGATGCTCTGTGACGCCTTCCATATCCCTTGGTCTTATAGGGATATAAAACAAAGCACAACCCATTACGCAACATTTTGTTGCGGGTCCCCTCTTGTATTTTATAAAACTAAAAGCAGAGGATTTTGAGATCCCCCCCCCCGAAAAAGAGATCTCTCTTGCTTTCTCATAGAATGGAACTGGCATCCTTAGAAAATCTTGTTCTTACAGTTTATAGGACTTGCCATGCTACTTAATAGCACTGTAAAAAGTGTATTGAAAGTTCAAAATACTCACTGGACCTAAAATCTATGCCCTGTTTCTTTAAAAGTGTTTCCTGTCAAGGAATGATTTATTATTTTAATTTGTACTACAGCAGTTAAAGTATTAGGAAATATTCTTTTGACTGACCTCTTCCCACCTCGTCTTCTCTGACATAATCTCATTACAACTTCAAGGAATTTACTTTGTTAAAGCTGTAAACAGCATTTATATCTTTAACCAGCTGCAGAGCTCTCCTGAGAACTCTAACTTAAGCCATCTTGACCTACTGCTGTTCACTGATTTGATATAATTTTGAAACCTTCTTCTAGGAAGGGAAGCTGAAAATAAGATGAATTGAAGCTGAAAGATGAAGTGTGGAATTTAAATATACTATAATGCTGTTGCTATTCAGAAAGTAGGGAATAAGTGGCTGTCCTTAAATGAATTCAGCCAAAGTAATGAAACTGGGTAATGCATATTCCATACTGGATAAGAATAAGTTTATTGGAATTCTATGCTTTAAATTCATTAAGTCAAAGTGCATTTGACTACAGGGCTAGAACAGTTTGCACATATCTCCCATCTTATATATGCATGCATGTATATTTATATGACTGGAATCTGTGCACCATAAATTGTATTTGATAGACAAACCAATGCCAGAAGAGGAAACTGCAATTCTTACTAGTTAAATCCCACGGGTCAGTATTTATTTCAGCATGTGTGTACCTTCACACAAGTTTCAAGTTTCTAAAATCTCAACCATTGTTGACCAGGGTTTGATTCACATATGTGTGTTCATTGTTTGATATCCCATCACGTGATTACCATATATATTATATACTTGATCTGTGTATATATTACAGTAAATGAGTGTTCAACCCATATACAGTATACATATGACTTATCTAAACATGTGTCTTGAGTAATTCTTCAGTTACACTCCAGTAGACTAGTATAATAGAAGACAAGTAAATGCAGTTAAGGGAGCAGTAAAATTATAAAATACAATGGCATCTAAAATTATAAATAAGGATCTAAACACTTTAAAATACAGATATAATAGAATCAAAATTATGATCAAAGGTTAGGTTTAGGCCTATCTAAACTTTATCTCTTTCCTAGTTTGGTATGCCAACCAACCAAATTTGGCAACCATCCTAGTCAGCTTTTGATTATCTCCTGCCAGCATAATTGACAAAAGTGTCCTTCTATTACGACCTGGGAAGGAGTTAACTATCGGCTTGATCAAAACTTCCCTGATATTATGATATATAAGACAATCGAAAATTACATGTTCCAATGTTTCATCAGGTCCCATCCCACATATACAACTTTTCTGGCAGGGGAGACACCTTGATCAGTTACACTCACTAGGTATACAGATGAATGTGCAGTTTAAACTACCCATTTATCCAGGTGCAGGTTCCTTTATTAAAAAAGTGCACATATGTTGGCTCTTTTTGGATGTTTCAGTTCATGCATACCAAGAGTCTGGCCACTGCCGGCAGATCCTCCCAATACATGTGGTTGCCCTTGTCTGAAGGGGGAGACATGGGATTTCCAGCTTTGATTCATGGGAACAAGAACTCTAAACATTAGATTTTGATGTAGCATTTACAAAGGCTGCATGTGTGTGCAAAAGCCATCTGCTGCCCCTTTTAAAAAAACATGGCAACAATATATACAAGGGTGATCACAGGTAGTGTGCATGCCCAATATGCACAGTCAGCAGGCTCCCAGAATGTGTGATCATAATGTCCAAAAAGGGCTATGGACATGCAGATGGTATGTGTGGTCACTCTAACTGGTATACAGAGTCTGGGGTCTAGTTTTGACACCTACCTGGAGCAAGGTGTAGGAACACTACCCTCTGGCACATTCAGAACATAGAATGCTCTCCTAGGGGAACCAGCAATAGCTGAGGTGGTGGTAGGCAATGCTCCCTCTAAGCTGTGGAGTCTTGTGAGCAAAAATTCTACTTTGTGAACTATTGGCATTAAAGTTGTGAGTGAGTGATTTGGCTGCTGCATGAATTAGTTTACTCAGGAACCATCCTTCCTGAGCTAAGACAAAAATGTGTGAGCCGGAGGCTAAAAAACTGTAAGTGAGCACACACTAACTCAGCTTAGAAGGAACACTGGTGGCAGGTATTGTCAAGAACAGTTGAACGGCTTTTTCTGCTGTTGCTCCTTGGAGGAGTGACTGATACTGTCCCTACCAGTCTTCTGGACTGAATTAAGAACTTTTTTTTTGTTCCCTAAAGCCGTTGAATTGGATTGAAGAGGAAAGTCACTGCTTGTTGATTGCTTTTGGTTTTATGACTGTGATGGAATGGTTTTATCTGATTTTAGCTTGCATTCTACCTCAAATGTATTTAGATGGATTAACAGTACAAATAAAAAACACGATACACGTAGGTGCATAAACTTGATTTGCAACTGGAGGTGCAATTTTGAATCGGTACACAAAGCTGGTACTCAACCACTGCATCGAAATTTTCTGAGGTACAGAATCCCACAGAGCTTGGATGTGGTAAAATATAAGTCCTGGGGGCAGATTACAACCTGCTCCATAAGATAAATTCTCAGTTGGATTTCCATACATATCTAAAGAAGTAAAGAGTGACTCATGGAAACTCATATTGAAATAAACGTTAGTCTTCAAGGTGCCACTGGACTTTTTGCTGCTACTAAACATTCCTGTAGGTTGTATGGATGCAGAGACACACTGAAAGGAAATACTGAACATATCAAATTGCCTTGTACTGAATCTGACCACTGGTCCTTCTAGCTCAGTTCAGTCACTGGACTTTTGTTTTATTTCACTACAACAGACTAACACAGCTACCCCTTCGCAATCATCTTGGGTGTATTATCAGACTGGGCAAGTCAGCCTGGATGTAACTACTAATCACAGCTACATGAAACAGCAGCTGAACAATAGGGAGTGGGTTTTAGTAAATGCTTTTATATGGATTTGGCTTTTTTAATATGAAGTGTTAAATACTACTTGGCAGCCTTTCTAACACTATGTTTACCTGACAGAAGTAATTGCCCTTTTCTGCTCATGAACAGAACTGACAACATATTGTTTAATTTCAGTGGGAATTACACATTCAGTCAAGTCTTTTATAACAATGACTGCACTTTCATCTGGTGTGAGTTGGTTGCTGGTTCGGTATACCATTCACAAAAAAGGATTCCCCCCCCCACCTTTGGAAAGTTTTATTCTTTATCTCTCCAAGCGTGTTGCTGTCTTTTCTTCTATTGAAATTTGCCCTCAGTTCATTGGTAATGACTGAATGAAGGCCTTCCACTTCCCATTATTCCCCCCTCCAAACAAATTATGTATGTATAGAAAACTGCTGTCGCCTGTGGTCCCCCTACTACTCCAAGCATTATGGGGAGAAAAATAAAAAAACCCTGGCAATATTGCATGAAGTGTAATGTTACTTCAGTAAAAAACATATAAGTGACATAGGAGAGCTTTAGGAATTACCAGAAACACTATGGTTTGATCTGGCCTCCTACCTGATCCTTTTGGTTGGAGATGCCAGGGATTGAACCTGGGACCTTCTGCATGTAAAGCAAATGCTCTATCACTAAACCCACTGTATGGGCAGTTTTTGATTTTGCCCAACTGGAGGTTGGTACCTGCAGAAGACCATTCTGAGATGAGTGGCTGTCATGGTGGTGCATGGGGGGAAATATGGTCTTGCAGATATGAGAGTCCAAGGCATTGAAGGACTTTGTACGTGATGGCCAATATGTTTCATTGAGTCTGGTAACTGATGGGCAGCCAGTGGAGTGATTGTAGACGGGGAGTAATATGCATGCTCCATTTAGCTCCCAATAATAGCTGAACTGTGGTGTTCTGCACCAACTGGAGTTTCTGAATTGATTTTTTAATATTTTTTAATTTAAGTTTGAATGTAAGCATACAAAGTTCATAATGGTTAAACATCTAACAATGCAGCATTGTATCTGAGTAGAAAGACAGATGGGGTTACATAGACAACAAAACAAGAAATTGAGAGTACATTAATAATGGCTATCTGGATCAAGTATCAGCGTGTCTTATAAAAGGGTTTTTTATAGAGGCTCACCATTTGCAAGTTGCCTGAGAGTACTGTCCACTGGTATGAAAATTTAAGCCAATTAACAACTTGTTTGGTCGAGGTATCTTCTATGTTGACAATTCAAAAGTGAAGCCAGGATGCAAAGCTTGGCTTTTGTGGTAGGAGATCGTTTTCCGTCATGAATCGGAAATAGGGAAACCAGGTACACACAAATCTGGAGTGTGTCGAGCAAGATTTCGATTGAGTGGTTCTCAATATGTCAGTTATTTTGTCCATGCTGAAATATTCCCAAATCTTATTTCTCCACTCCTCCACCATTGGGAGTTTGGTTGATTTCCAGGTGGCTGCAATGGTGAGTGGAGCTGCTGAAAGTAGATATGTCATTAGTTGCTGGAGAGAATCTTCGCCTTTCGTTGGATCCCTGAGATGTAGAAGGATACTTTCTGGTGTCATCTGGAGTGTTTGTGCTGTTATCCTGGTTGTTTTGGTGAAAACAGACTCCCAGAAATGGTTTATGTGAGGACAACTCCACCAGCAGTGCATGTAATCACTCACCGCTCCACACTTCTTCCAGCATAACGGTGAGTAGGAGTTATTCATGTGATGTAAGCGACTCGGGGTGTAGTACCATCGTGAGACCAATTTGAAAAATTGGAATCTGACTTTGAAGATCCTAGATCTATTAGCTGTGGTGGACCAGATTAACAACCACTAATGTTCCGTCAGTTATGTGTTGAGATAATTTTGCCATGGGGTTTGGCAGTTCAGTTTTGAAGCGCTGTAGACGTCTATGAGACCTTTATACATTTTTGAGAGCAAATGTTTTAAGTGTTCCGTGTGAGTTTCTATGAGTATTTCAAAGTGTGACTTGGTCCTTTTGGTGTCCAACAGACATTCGATAAGGCTTCTCAATTGGTAGTAGCGGAGCCAGGAGATTGGTTTTTCCATCTTATCCTCAAATCGTGTTTTCTGCAATATTTTTCCTTGTAGGACAAGATCCTGTAGACAAGTAAAGTCCTCTGTCATCCAGTCCTGAAATGCACCTGGATCTTGACCTGGAGGGAAACAGTCCTGGTAAGTAAAAGTTGAGAGGGGTGAGATAGATGGCATCAGGTGTTTTCTTTGCTCATCCTAGACACGTAGTGTGTGTGTCAGATAGGGGTTATCTGCGACTTGTTTGGGACGTTGTTTGTTGGGACTCCAGAGGACTTTGCGAAGTGTAAGTATCCTTGTTTTATAGACATCCAGTTGGCTTATAGACACATTTTGCATCATTTGTAAGGTGTTGGAGATGGCTGTTGCCTGGTAGTAGCATCTCAAATTTGGCAGGTTAAGACCACCCTTGTGTGTAGGATGAGACAAGATGCGACAGTCAAGCCTTGGTTTCTTGAATGCCCAGATGAATGCAGTTAGAGTGTCTTGCCATGATTAAAAGTTTCTGAATTGATTTTGAGGGGAGACCAATGTACACTGCATTACAGTAGTCTAGTCTCGATCTTACTGTGGTGTAATAGAAATAGATTATAGAGACTTTATGATAGTAGTGATTTATGCAGTTAGAGATCAATGAGGCTGCAATGAAGATTGGACAATTAAAACTGACTTCGGTATTAGAAGTCTGGAAAACAGAAGCATGAGGGACTGTTTATATAATGTGTGGAGTGAAGGTGTTCTACACCACAGCTGTTTCTCTATTGTCAGTTGCTCCTTTTATGCATTCAGCAACATGCAGTATTATAATGTCACATATAGCCTGTGGTGTGTGTGTGTAGACCACAAGAAATGAGGGCCCAGTGCAAAAGACACTGTTATCTTAGTTATAACAACTAAACTGCATGGCTAGATGGGGAACCATTCTCTTCTGAACACTGGTTCTGACATAAATAAAATATGGAATTAGAGTACATAGGTTTAGATTATTTGATTGCAAAAATATGAGTACATCTACACACAACAGAAAAATGGTACAACTGAGCTTAAAAAGAGCTCAGCTAAAATGTGTCTGTACTAACATTATGGTTGCCAGCCATTGACTGGCAACTTGGTGAAGAAGAAGGGGCTGGGGACAGGGGGGAATGATGAATACCTGGAAGTGATGCCATATTGGTGGCATGATATTGGCTCAGTGCTTTAGGGTTTGGACAAAACGTTATAGCAAAATCGTAGAGCTTTGTCCATACTCTAGAACACCATACCAATGTTATACAGGTGATGTGATGTCACTTCTTGAAATTGCCAGAAGTGACATTGTATTATCAGTGCAATGGCACTTTTTAACCCCTGCCCCTGCCAGTCATCAGTGGCCTGGCGGGCAACAGAGAGGGAGACGGGGCGGTATCCTGGTGAAGCAGAAGACCTGGTCTCCCTGATTAAAATCCATGGCCTTTCTCCCTGTTCAGATCTCTTTCTCTAAATATACACTTTTTTGCTCCTGCCCTTTTGTCTTGCATTCAGGATGTCCATGGCAACCAAACATTCCTGACCTTGGTTCTCAGTAGACAATCACCAGTCGTAACAAGAACTGAATTCTAAACCACAACAGATAATAAAACTTAAATGTCACCCTTCTTCTCGTGTCCCACAAGGTGAGAAGACTATCAAATCCAAAGGTCAGCAAGTATCCACCACAACTCGTTAAGTGGATATTGTGCCATTAAAATCAGTTCCAAGATTCTCCCAACCAAACAGTGGGGTGGCTCAGTTCTAGTCATAAGTCTGCCCCTTCTCACTGTTCCCTGACATCAACAGAAATATCCTTCTTTTACATTTTTTTTTAAAAAGAACACTTTGCTCTATTACCTAATGGCATCATATCACTATTCTCCTGTCCCCATGATGCTATTAAGGTACCAATCTGCTAACTCTACATCAGTTCCTAGGATGCAATTTATTGAACGCCTCCACTGGTTGCTCCCAAGTTTCAGCTTATTGCAGTTAGAAATGACAAGTTTTCCTCTCAAGATCAAAATTTCCCTTTGGAAACCACACACTTAGTGTTCTTAATGATGCTATGGCACCCAATGAAAGTTTTAAAAATCCCTTGCTGATGCTGCCCTGTGCCCTGTCAACACTCTTTTATGTGATTTCCAAAGGGCAAATCTGAATATGAAAAGTGAGTATAGAGTTTCTAACTGAATTCAGCTGAAACTTGGTTGCAGCTTTAGGGAGGGAAGGTGTTGCAGAAGTTGCATGCAGAATTAGGGTGTTTGCTGCTTCATAGCAGTGAAGAGACAGGGGAACAGTGACACAGTGCCATGAAGCAACACTTTAAACTTCAAACTCAAAGGGGTTGGAAGGCAATGTTCCCTCTAATTTCCCCCTCCCCCACTGAGCAGAGCAGTTCATATTCTGAGCAGAATATAATGGCTGTAATCTTAAAATAAGCAATGGGCAGTGCAGGATGCTGCAGAGCTCCAGATTGCTGCTGAGCGGGGCTTTCTGTTTAGAGGAAACACTGGTTGGATGGTACCACCAGAGTTTTTCCAGGCACCACCATATTCTCCCATATGAATCTACCTGCTTCCTCCAGTCATCTTCAGGGGCCCAGGTTTGGATGCCCCTGTCTTCATGGGTTGCGACCTGAGAACAGGCTTTCTCAGTTGTGGCACCAAGACTTTGGAACTCCCTCTCCAGGGAGATTCATCTGCCTCCCCCTAGTGGTGTTTTATGCCAGCTGATGAAGACTTTTTTGTTTCGTTTGGCATACCCCCCAGTAATGGTTATTGGCCCTCCTCCCTGGTTCTGGTGGGTTTTTTTTTAATGTGTTTTATTGAATTATTTATAATTGTATTTTTAAAAAAATTGTTCAGATCTATTATGTGCAATTCCTTGGGGACCCTGATCGGGTGGAAAGGTGGCATAAAATATTTAAAATAATTACACAATAAATATTTGAGAAGCAGCGCGGGGGGGGGAAACTGTGTGAATCTGACATCAAATTATGAAGTTATCTTTTGGAAAGACTGGAAATTGTTACTGTCTATGGCCCGTTCTTAAACACTTATGGAACGAATATGTCCCTGCTTAATGTCTTTGGACAAAACAAGATATTGAACTAGTTAATCACTTGATCCAGTTCAGCCAATTTCTTATCTATATATCTAATAGCCAAGTTGCCCCCGGAGTGTAGATCGCTAAATCAGCGCTCCGGGGGCACTTGGGGGGGAGGGGGAGGTTTGTGCACAAGTGGGCCAGTCCCCACGTGTGCACAAAAATGCTAAAAGTAGAAAAAAATTTCGGGGGGATGTTTAAATCCCCCCAAAAGTGCAAGAGCGTTCCGTGCGCATGCGCTCTGTAGCTGACCTCGCCGCCGCGCCGCTGCCTCCTCGGACGTTCCGTGCGCATGCGCATGGAACGCTCTGTAGCTGACCTCGCTGCCGCCGCCTCCTCCTCTGAGCTGGCCAGCCGGCTGGATGGGGGGAGGACCGGCCTTGCCACCGCCGAGCCCGGCAAAGGGGGGGGAGGACCGGCCGCCGCCGCCTCCGCCTCGGAGCCGGGCGGGGGGGGGACTGGCCTCGCCGCTGCCTCCTCAGGGAGATCGAGCGGGGGGGATGGAGGAGATGGAGCTCTTCTCCCCCCCTGCGAGTATCGCGGGTCCCCGTCTTGTTCTTATATAATAGCCAAAAGGTATTATGCATGGCACATACACACATCAAAATACAGATCAAACTTACCAAATGCAGTTATTTCTGCTATAAATTAGAAGCTGTTGGGAAGCCAACCCTTTAGGAATAAAGGGTACTAGCGTTCTTCTAACCGCAAAGATGATTGTGTCAGAAGCTGTTTAATACTGGGTCAGACAGTCCATCTTGCCAAGTGCAGGAGCTTTCTAAGGTGTCAGTCAGAGATCTTTCTCAGTCCTACAATCAAAAATCTTGCTTGTAACTGAAGATGCCTGGACTTGAACCTTGGACATTCTGTGTGCAAACTAGGTGCTCTATGATAGATCTATTGGCTCTTCTCAGTCCCTTATGTGGAGTATGATAAAAAGTGATTCAAGTCACACTGGGAATACTTAAAGGGACTGACACAGCCTTTCTGCTTATCAGCCCTACTACAAGGTTTCAGGATGAATTACCACTTGAAATTTTAGGTAGAATAACTTATATAAACAAAGGCTATCTAAGGTAAAACACCTTTTAATGTGAACTTAAGCAGATTTGCATTTTAGTAAAGGTAAAGACTTGTTAAGCTTCCCTAAGACAGAAATGCAAGATTCTATTACAGGCTTCCCCTCTTTAGATCTTAAGATAAAAGTGACCTTTAAGAGGTGGACCTTGGTAACTGATTCTCTTACAGATAGTGTACAAGCAGACTGAAACAAGAACATCTGTTTTAGTGTCAGACGACTAATGGGTGTAATACTTTAAGAGGGAAAAAGGGTACAAGGAATAAAGAACAATGAAATTACTTTGGATGGTTGCCACTGGTTATCACTTGAACATCACCACTTGAGATCCAGAGGTCACCCTAGTAGAGCCAGGTTCCCTTGTAATATAGGATAAGAGCATCCATACAAGTGGATCATGCTTTCTCCCAGCTTACTAATTGCACCACAGGAAGAAATTAGTGGGTTTGCAGCTGGCATCTGTAGGTGACTAATCTACTGGCATGCTGATGGAGTGTGATGGTTTTTCCAATCACTGACTGAAGGGGTCCAAAGAGAAATGAGTGCTAAAGGGCTATTTATTCCTTAAAAGATCATTGATTTGTGGAAACAAAAGATTGTACACTACAATTACCATTAGCAAGTCCTTGGAAACAGCAAACCATTGACTGATGGACAAGTTACCTCTGAAAGATACTCTCAGGTTTCAGAACTACAGTGTGGTCAATCAAAATGTAGAACTAAATGTTTTTGAACAGAGAGTAGAATTACATTATATTTTAAACTCTTGGGGGGAGGACGACCCAAACTTAAAATGTGATCACATTGTCTTTTCTGAGAGATGTATCTTTGTGGAATTCTGTTTTGAAAAATCATAGGATCATGACACACACGTTTTTAAAAGCCTCTTTTATTTGAGGTTCAGCAATACTAGATATTGAACCTTTTATTTCAGGTTCAGCAATACCAGATGTAAAGAAGTAGAATGACATGTACATGTGTGGCTGAGTTCAGCTAAGAATCATATTTGTGATTTTGACGCATGGGGGGTAGTATTAATTATTATTCTTTTAATAAGAACATTTTGCTCCCCTCTTCCTCCAAGGAACTCTGAGCAGCAGACATCATTCTCTTGCCTCTATTAGGTTATCCCAGAGGTCATTTTGGGGGGGATTGCGGGGGATCGCAGTTCCCAAGGGTGAGGTACGGGGGGTGGGGCACATGATGAAGCCCCGCCCCCTGCTTCCGGCCACCCCGCTTCCAGCCCTCATTCAGCCAGGAGGAGGCAGGAGAAGAGGGAGGGTAAGTTGCTTCCTCCCTGCCTCTCCCCACCCCTGCCTGCTTGGGGCCAGGGAGGGCCTTCGCGGGGCTTCCTTGCACTCCCGCCGGCCTTGCAGGTCCACCGCCGGGCCCCTCATGGGGCTCAGCAGTGGAGCTGCAAGGCCGGCGGTGGCAGCCGGGACCGTTGGGGGTGGGGTGTGTGGCCTTATGACACACGTCTGGTGATGTCAGGGGGTGTGGCCTTATGACACACTTCCGGTGATGTCAGGGGGTGTGGCATATGCTAATGAGTTATGCTAATGAGTTCCCCTAGCTCTTTTTCTATGAAACGACCCCTGGGTTATCCACACAACAACCCTCTGAGGTAGATAAGAGTGAAAGGGGACTGGCTCAAGTTCACACAGCAAGCATCATGCCAGAGTTAATATTTGAACCTGGGTCCCCAGATCCTAGTCCAACATTTGAACCATTACACTACACTCTCTCTTATATCTAAGGTCAGTTCATATGTCACATGAAACTAGAAAAGAAGAGTGACTCCCATTTCTCCTTTTTCCATCACAACTTGAACATGGGACATGGAATGTCCAGCTTCCAAAGTCATCTGGGCTCATGGATGTTACTATATCCCACATTTTACCAGAAACATTAAAGGAGTTTAAGACATCTGTGTGTCTATATTTTCCTGTTTCTTGGTAATACATGATCTGGCTCTCAGGACCAGTTCAGATACTCCATGCAGAACAGCCTAAGGACACATCCAGTGGGAAGCAGTATTTGTATTGCTGGGCATGATGGCTCAAATGTTTCTTCCTCTACACGGCTGTGTCACAAAGGCTGCTGCAAGTGGAGTGATGTATGTACTGAACATATGAAGTGATGGAACCACCACATGAGGATTACAGCTGAGAATCACCAAGGAGAGTACTGGTATCTAGGTCTTAGAAATGCAAAAACTTGCATCAAGGAATACGTTAGTAACATATCAGCTTTTAGCAATGCCAAAATGTTTACATGGAGCATGTTGTTGCTAACTACTAAATTTCATGCGCTCAGTGTCTCATTTAAGGAGAAATGGGTACAGCACTGAGAGATGGAAGATTTATAGTGCAATCCTAAACAGTCACACCCTTCTAAGCCCATTGACTTTAGTGGATG
The DNA here is from genome assembly GCF_001447785.1 of Gekko japonicus. Taxonomy (NCBI): domain Eukaryota; kingdom Metazoa; phylum Chordata; class Lepidosauria; order Squamata; family Gekkonidae; genus Gekko; species Gekko japonicus. Next base: position 151,829 of record NW_015173708.1, on the reverse strand, counting down.
GGTTGCACATCTCCTGAAGTGTCCATCATATTTATATAATAGTTTGAACCAGAGCTGGGCTGATATTTTCCCCACCTTTTCTGTCTGATCAAACATTGGAGGAGCAAAATATATGGGGCTGGATTTGTCCTGTGGAGTGTCATGGGGGTGAGAAGATCAGCCTGAGTGGTTGGCTGAATCTGTGCGTTCCAATCAATGAACAATGCATGAGCAATGCAAAATTTTTAATTTTGTAGTACTAATACATTTCTTGATCTTAAATGATTATTATATGTCAGAATAGAAAGCTAAAAGTGCAAATGTGCCAATGAGTATGTTTGTGTGTGTGTTTTGACTTGAAGGCTGCAGAAGAGGAGGAATGCTTTCTCTTGCTTTCCCGAGAATGTACAAAAGAAGAAGAAGAGATAGGATTTATACCCCACCCTTCACTTGGAGTCTCAGAGCAGCTTACAAACTCCTTTCCCTTCCCCTCTCCACAACAGACACCCTGTGAGGTGGGTGGGGCTGAGAGAACTCTGACACAAACTGCTCTTTGAGGAACAGCTGTGCCAGAGCTTGTGACTGACCCAAGGTCACATCAGCAGGTGCAAGTGGAGGAGTGGGGAATCAAACCTGGTTCTCCCAGATTAGAGTCCGCACACTTAACCACTACACCAAACTGGCTCTGTATACATGACCATTCCCTCCCTGTGCCTTCTTTCAATATTGGCTTAACCTTTACCCAAGGAAGCAGAAGAATCCTTCAGGAGTCTGTTGAAGGGAACATATCTCACCCATCACCATTGTGGTTGCCAGTTTGTTTACAAGTCCAATTCAAGGTGATGGTTATGACCATTAAACCAAATCTAAAGGAACAGCAAAAGTCCTCAGCTTGCAACCTACTTGTTGTTCCCACTGAGGAAGTTTGCCTGGCATCAACTTTGCCTTCTCCATTGCAGGTCTGCCAGGGTACTTTAAGGACTGCTTCTATCTGTATTGCACATAAAACCAGTTAAGATCCTCTTCTGAAGCCCAGATCTTTGTATCCCCACCTTCAGAGATGAGGTGTGCAGCCAGTAAAGGGCTTTTTCAGTGGAGGTGCTTCACCTTTGGAATGACTTCCCCCATGAGTCTTGCCTGGTGCCTGCCTTGCTTTCTTTTAGGTGCTAGCATAAAATATTCCTCTTTTACCCAGGCTTTTTATTAAGGACTTCATGGCTTGCTTCTGGCCTCAGGATCATTTTATCTAAATCATTTTAGGCTGCTCAGTTGTGTTTTACCCTTGCATGCTTTACTGGTTGTGTTTTAATGGCACTGGCCTGCTGTTTAACAGTTGCTTTAATGGCATTGGCCAGCATTTCAATAGTTGTTTGTTAATGGGTTTTGTTTTAGTATCTTTGTTATAAGCTGCATCCAGCAGTTTTCTGGAGAAATCTACGCACATAGTTTCTAAATAAATAAATAGATGGATAAGTAGACAAGGTCTAACCCTAACCCAATGAGGACAGGTTGGAGTTTTATCATAGAGTTTTGTCCAAATCCTAGAGTGTGGTACTGACATCATGCTGAGGATGTGACACCACTTCCAAGGTGTTCAATGAAAAGTGGCATTTGATCTGTGCAGCCATATTCCCTGCTGTTAATGCTTCTTCCCTCTCTTGTTGGTTGCCAGCTGGCAACTCTAGATGGATATCATCCATGGGGATCTAACTTCAGTTACAGTTTGACCCCTGTCCCCTCCTCCTGCCAGGTCAAAACTGTGAGTGTAAGAAACAGGGCCTTCTGGGTGGTTCCACTTGTCTTATAGTATCAGGTCCTTACAGAAGTTAGGTAGGCAACTTGGCTGCTTAGTTTTCATAAAGGCTGTAAGACGTTTCTTTTAAAGTGAATCTTTATATCTGTGAAGAGACTGAAATTATGTTTCTGGCAGTTGTGCTGTTTTTATTGGATTGTTTCTTGTATGAATAGGGATGTGCACCTGAAAAAAATTGGTATATTTTGGATTTGGATTTCAGAGAGCACATACATTCTGGTATTTTGTGTTATTCAGTTCCCCAATATCATTTCAGTATTTGGATTTTGGTTTTTCAGAATTCTGAAATTTTTGGGATCCATTATATCCTATGGGGATTCTTTCTGGATGGCTGGAGTGGCTGTTTTTCAATCAAATGGCAACAAAATGTCAGGGAACCTAGTCCTGCCTGGCCATTAAATACCGCCAAAGTTTCAAGCAGATTGGATCAAGGGGTCCAATTATGCGGACCCCAGAACAAGATACCATCCTTTTTGCCTCCATGGTTTATAGCAGGGGATGAAGAAGACAATAGTCAAACACAAAAGACCACACAACCACTGGCCAAAAACCTCTCAATACAAACAAAAACAATAAGTCCAACAAAACCAATGTCAAACCAGAGAATCCCAGCAGGCCCATGGGCCAATATGGCAAGGCCAGCACAAGCCATGACAAACCAGAGACTCCAAGGAAAATCAACCTGGCAAGCCAATATGAAGACCCAGCAAGAAGATACTGACACAGAAACACTGTAAAATTGAAGAAAAGCACTCCTGGGACCCTTAAAATGCTGGACCCAGATATTTTAATATATTCTTGAATTTTGCCAGAATTGTTCAGGAAGTATTTACTGGTATCCCGAAAAATCCCAATACCTACCTACAATCCATGCAAGCATCCATCTATCAAATGGCACCAACATGAGAGAGCACTGCAATCAGGGGCCAGTTCATGCCAGGTCAACCAGCACACACTTCCCACAAACCTTCAAGCTGTTCATGGCTGTTCATGGAAGTTTGTGAACAGATACATTTCCAGACAATCTCCACTCAAACTGTTTTCCAAACTTCAAAGCCTCAGGTTCCCAAAGCAACTTTAAACGCAACAGGTTCTCTGTGTTTGGTGTATTTGAACCTGGGTCCACTTCTGAACCTGCACTTGACAATTCCTGCAAAAGCACTTTCCTGGGGGCATTCTGCACATAACTTGGAGGGCATGTAGAAGAGTATCAGGTGGAGGTCCCCCTGTGAGGTTGATGCCTCTAGCTTGCCCAGGGTTCATTCTATACACTCCTGAACCTGTGCCTGTCATTTCTCTGGAAAGCACTTTCCTGGAGGTACCTTCTTTAAGGGGGGCATAACTCAGACCCTGTAAATCCAATCCTCACCAAACTTGGAGATCTGGTAGAGGAGAGTCATCCTGAGATCCTCTGCAAGTTTGCTGTCTCTAGCATGCTGGGGGGGGGGGCATTCTACTGCATCATAAACCTCACAAACCAAATTGGTTAATTTAGCGCCTAAAAGTTTGTGACAGTTCATGGTTTGTGAACCGGGCATGCCACAAACCCAACCAAGCCACATTTTACTAGTTCATGCCCATCCCTAAATGCACACCTCTAGTTGCAAATCTTCTCGAGTGCAAAGAAAGACAGGATACAAGCCCTCAAATACATTTCTGCCAATGATAGAATATTCAAATGATGACTTTGGTACCAGAATTTTTGAAGGCTTTTAGCCTTTCGTTTTCAGAAATAAACTTAGAACTTGGCAGACCCAAGAGATGAGTGTTTTTCCGCTTACACTATAATGCAATAATTACAAGATGACTGTACAAATAAGCATATTAACACTTGGCTTGCAAAGCAACAGCCAGGTTTTCCATCTTACCAGGCTTCTAATTGTAAATACAAAAATATAGCTAATGAAAAAATTATTGAAGGGGTGAGTGTAGTCGCGCTCCTTAAATACTAAATGTCAATGGCAAGGAAAATGCCAAGATAAGGGGGGAAATTATTAGTAAACCTGTAAAAGAGCAAAAAGCCAGTTCTTTTCATGAAGAGAAAAGGGCAATTACTGTTGAAAAGAGAATACATTGCTATAAATATGTTGCCAATTAGTATTTATCAGCATATCATAAAAGAAAGGGATCATTATCTAAAGCCTAGGCTAAAGTGATCCATAGAAAGAGTTTGAGACAGTCTTGTACAACATAATTTGTCAAGATTTTATTTATTTATTCAAATTTCTACCCTGCCTTCCCAGCCAGAGCCGGCTCAGGGCAGCTTACATTAAAAAAATTACAATAAAACATAAGTTACAATTAAAACAATTCTAAAACCATAATAAAGTGTTAGTAGTTGTTCATATGACGGTAACAGCCATTATTCAGTATTCTCAGCTTGCAGTCAGCTCACAGTGTTCATTTTGATTGTCCTTTCAGTGCTTGATGTGTTTTAGGCTGTTGGTGGCAATTTCTGGAATCCAGGGCCCTCTCCCATTCAGCCATCTGATGTTCTTCATTGGTGGTGGCGGCAGCTCCCAAAAGCCTGGTGGAAGAGCTCCAGTTTACAAGCCCTGTGGAACTGTAAGAGGTCCCACAGGGCCCTGATCTCCTCCGGGAGCTCATTCCACCAGGATGGGGCCACCACTGAGAAAGCCCTAGTCCTGGTCATCAACAGCCTAGCCTCCTTAAGACCCAGGAGGGCCAGCTGGTTCTGAGCCCCTGATTGCAGTGCTCTCTGGGAGATGAATGCTATCCATCAACCATATCCAGGTCAGCTCCAGGTTTGTGGAGGCCCTATGCCAGATATAAAGTAGCCAAATCCCCCACCTTTAACATTTACTTTCCACTACCCCTGCTGTGGCCAGTGGGAGAAAATCTAAAAATATGGCTGTTGGGTGATGGCATGACATCACATCTGGGAAAACCCTGGAAGCAATGTCAGTCCTCTCTAGGAACTGCTAGAAATGCCATGGTTTTACCATAGAGTTTCTGGCAATTCCTAGAGAGGTGTGACATCACTTCTGTGTTTTTTCTGGAAATGATATCATGCAACCCTAGCCAGATGCTGTCTGCTGTCCTTCTTGTAAAACATGCACCCACTGCCTCATCTTTCTCTAACCTGTCTGTTCCCTCATACAGACACAGGCAAAGAATGCATGGGATAGTTGTTGCTAGGGGTGCTGCAAACTTTGTGGCAATCATGTTTGGCAGGTGAACATACCAATTTTGTGGTCACTCCTGAACCAAGTCAAAAAGACGTGAGGCTTGGCTCATAAGTGTAGTTCCTGTAAATTGACTGAATTATGTGCAGTTTACCTGCCTTGAGACCAAAGTTGCTATTCAGCCTGCCATCACTAAATGTAAAGGCTAGCTGCTCAAAAGAAATAAAGAGAAATGTGACTGGGGTCAGGGCTGCCAAGAGCCACCATGGCCCCTGGACAAAGATTCCATCTGGGGTCCCCCAGATGACCCTGATCCAACCCAAATATCCTAACAAAACAAATTACTTGGTTTGCTGTTATCTATAGTAATAAAAGGATCCACATGTCCATTTGTCTGTACATTTGTGGCAGGCATAACTCATCAGAAAATAAAACTAGGAAAGTCAACATTAAAAACATAAGAACATAAGAAGAGCCCTGTTGGATCAGACCCATGGTCCATCTAGTCCAGTATCCTGTCTCACACAGTGGCCAACCAGCCCCTCTGAATGGCCAACAACAGGGCATAGAGGCTGAGGCCTTCATCTGATATCGCCTCCTGGCTCTGGGATTTAGAGGCCACCAGCTTCAGGATGATCATGGGAATTCCAGGGCCAAAAATGAAAGAACCTGGAATATCTTGGCCTAGGTTATCTCGATACTCTAGGGTTGCCAACCCCCGCGGGGCGGGGGGGGGGGGGGGGGTTTGGGGGGTGTTCTGGGGTGGGCAGGGCTGCCCTCAAGTCCTGCCCCCAAGTGCAACCACCCACCCGGACACCCTCTCCCTCCCCTCCTGCCAGATTTAAAGGCCTTCAGCTGATTGGCAGGGACCACATGGACATCCGATCAGCTGGAGTTCCATTTAAATCTAGCAAGAGGGAGGGAGGGGGTGTCAAGTCCTGCCCCCAAGTGCAACCACCCACCCGGACACCCTCTCCCTCCCCTCCTGCCAGATTTAAAGGCCTTCAGCTGATTGGCAGGGACCACATGGACATCCGATCAGCTGGAGGGCCCTTTAAATCTAGCAAGAGGGAGGGAGGGGGTGGTTGCGGGCCACACACTTGGCTCGCAAAATGACCC
>NW_015173708.1:142612-142751 GCF_001447785.1 Gekko japonicus | reverse complement strand
ATCATAATTAATATCTCCTGCCACTATTAAGTTTCCCTCATAGAAATTCTGTAATCTCTGGAATATTTTATTTAGGAATTTTAGTTGGCCTGTGTTTGGTCCATATATAGAGGCCACTGTAAATTTCTTATTATTCAAC
>NW_015173708.1:127631-142383 GCF_001447785.1 Gekko japonicus | reverse complement strand
CAAATTTAATTTTGTTTCAATAGTTCCATATAAGCCACCATCCTTATTTCCTACTACTATTATTTAAATATCGTCCATCATGAACTGAAATCAATTTTATAGCTCTATGCAGATCCTTGTTATACAAAGTCAGCTGTTTCCTAAGAGCCACTGGTGTCTTTTCTTAGGCGCTTTGCTTTGCCTTGCAGTGCCTGGCTTACTATTATTTAAATATCGTCCATCATGAACTGAAATCAATTTTATAGCTCTATGCAGATCCTTGTTATACAAAGTCAGCTGTTTCCTAAGAGCCACTGGTGTCTTTTCTTAGGCGTTTTGCCTTGCCTTGCAGTGCCTGGCTCGACTCTCCTTCTTGACTGCTAGTTGGAGTGTTGTTGAGGCTTTCCTGTGTCTCAAGATCTTGGTCCTCCAGATTTCCTGGGTCTAATGATGCTGTACTGACTCCCAGTCTCTCCAACATTCTTCTTGCCTCTTCTGGGTTTTTTGCACGCAGCAGTTTGCCTTCTCTGAATACCAAAATCACCGCTGGGTAACCCCATGTAAACAATATACCATTGTCAAAAAGCTTCTGAGTGTAAGGTTTCAGTATTGCTCTTTGCTGCAGCGTCTCTGGAGAGAGGTCCTGTCTTATAATCACTTTGGATCCATTAAATTGCAAGTCCTTCTGTGCTTTTAGACTTTTATAAATATTATCTCTTGTTTTTTCTCTTGCAAATGCCATAATAACCTCTCTTGGCTTTGTTCCTGGACCTGGTCTTGGTCGAAGTGCTCTATGTGCCCTTTCAATTTCCTCCGGCCCGATTTTAATTCCACAATGTTGAAACCACTCAAAGAGCTTTCCTTCAAGGTCTTTCTGTGTTATATCTTCCGGAATTCCTGATAAACGAATGTTTCTTCTCCTTTGACGGTCATTTACAGAAGCTAATCTGTTAGTCAACTCCTTAATTTTAATCTCGTTCACTTCGGCCTTCTGAGCTGCTTTATCAGCCGTAATTTTTATGCTCTTAATTTCTGAGGCCATCTGTCTCAAGTCTTTCTTCAAAGCTTTAATGTCACTCCTAACATTCTGTTCCGAGGTGGTAATTAACTGAGTTAAATCTTTCAGTTCTTTTTTCGTCGCCATTTTCAATGCCTCTTCCTTCTCTGCCTTTCACCAGCCTTGCTTCTAGGGAGCACAGAGGTAGAAAATGTCTCTCACCTTGAAATTTTGCTCCAAGCCGAGTCTTTCTGGTTCTCCCCCACCTTCACAGATGTTCCAGGGTGTTTATCAAAGTTTATCTTTCTTTTTGGCAGCTTAATGGTAAACTTATCCGGGAGGCAGCTTGAGAGCGTCTTAATCGAGTTGACGCATGCGCAGTTCCCCCCCACCCCCACACACCTTGTTAGGAGGCTGCATCCTGTCCTGGTTGGTCTTGGTTGCAAGCTTGGCCCATAATGGGTTTAGCAAGCTCTGATAAGCAAACATTCCCTCCACCTCCCAGTAAACTTTGCAAGTCTGAAGAGTTCTTTGCAGTGCTCTGCCTTCCCTGTGCCCTTAGTGGCTGCAGTCAGAACTGCACTAGTATTGTGTGTGTGTGTGCCCATGTCTGGAAGTCATGGCAACCTCTGGCAACTCCTACTGGGGCACGGAGGACATTCAGGTGGCTTGCTATTGTTTGTCTCTGCATCCCAGCCCTGGTGTTCCTTGGAGGTCTCCCATCCAAACACTTGCCAGGGTCGGCCCTCCTTAGCTTTCGAGATCTGACAAGATCAGGCTTGCCTGGGCTATCCAGGTCAGGGCGATTTTTTTAAAAAAATCCTCCCTTGTGAATACAACATGTCGATGGCTTCAGGGGCCCTCCAACTGACTTGGCCCCCCTGAATTTTGTCCCCCCAGTACCCCCTTTTTGGTGACCCTGGCTGGGGTTTGTAGACAACTATAGTTTTCTGCCAGGCATATGCAAAGTCAAATCCAACTACAGCATTATATCACAGTAAGATAAGAAAAGACTAATCTATATATCTAATAGCCAAGTTGCCCCCGGAGTGCGGATCGCTAAATCAGCACTCCGGAGGCACTTGGGGGGGAGGGGGAGGTTTGTGCACACGTGGGCCAGTCCCCATGTGTGCACAAAAATGCTAAAAGTAGAAAAAATTTTCGGGGGGATGTTTAAATCCCCCCGAAAGTGCAAGAGCGTTCCCCGCCTCAGAGCGGGGCGGGCGGGGGGAGGACCGGCCTTGCCGCTGCTGCTGCCGCCGAGCCTGGCAAGGGGGGGAAGGACCGGCCTCTCCGCCACCACCTCGGAGCCGGGCGGGGGGGAGGACTGGCCTCGCCGCCGCTGCCTCCTCCTCGGGGAGATTGAGCGGGGGGGATGGAGGAGACAGAGCTCTTCTCCCCCCCGCGAGTATCGCGGGTCCCTGTCTTGTTAAAAACTGTGTTAATAAAAGGAAAAACGCTTTTTAGTTAAAAGAATTAAACTTCCTATGTTCAGTGCTTGCCATCTTCAGCCTTATTTAAATGAATAAACACATGAAACAATTTTTATTTTCAAGCTGTGATTAATTTTGAAACTTTTGACTGGCTTGCCCTTTCAAATTCTTAATCTTTTTCTTTGTCAGCAAATAGTCTGTTTAGACAAGCTCAAACACATGTACATTTTCTGGTGAAGGAAATTTATTTCTCAAAATGAGAAGAAACCTGGGCTGATGATACATTTTTACATCTGGGTTTTCTCATGTCCCCAAATAAGCACTACGCATTTTCTGGTAAATAGGCCAGTACAATGTTTACTTTAAATTCCTGTCCAAAAAAATTTATTACTGAAATGAAGAAGACAGATATTAAAGAATGTCATGTTTTTGTGGCGAGTATTCATAGGGTTGAGTCCCATTTCCTATATAACAATATATTTTTTCAGATAAAGGGTAGGAAAAGCTTAGTAGTAGAATACATGATTTGAATTCAGATGCTAGCATGCCAAGGAAAAAGGAAGCCTGGAAAGTCACTGCCTAACAGAGCCAGCAACGCAGTGAACCAATCAGACTGAATATCACCAAAATCACTGGATTTAAACAAGCTTTTTAGTAACCTTCAGCAGCAAATCTGATTTCAGTTTTTAAAAAGAACTCTCTATTCTTTGTGACTAGATAGTGCAAAAGGGGGGGAGGGGTGGTCTGTAGCGATGCTTTGTATTCTTTCTCCTCTCTCTTTGTACACCTTTTCTTTCTTTCTTGGAAGATACTGGAACAGAAAAGGATGCTGAAAGTTATCCCAAAGACAGCTGAAGCTGCTTTAATGCACAGAACAATGTTGATCTGAAAATGGGAGTAAAATCAGCTGCAGGCCTAGAGCTATTCACATTCTCATAGACCCAGTGGACTCTTATAGACTTAAAAGGCTATCATCAGAAGGAAAAATTTCAGTTCAGAGGGGTGTTCTTATGGAACACTGTTATATGTATTAATGTTTGCTTGGATTTTGTGATCTCTGTGCAATTGATTCACCTGCTCTGTGGTTTGGCTCCAGGCCCGTAGCTACAGTGGAGCATCTTGGGGCTAGCCCCCCCACTTACTGGCAAGGCCCCCTGACTTCCCATCCAGCTCAGGGTCCCTGAGTGACAGCAGGTGTGGGGAAGGAGTCAGGTATTCCCTCACAGTTGTCCAACGTGAGGGGTGAGAGTAAATTATCTTTATTTAGTTTAGCCAGTATCCCCTAAGAAATTAAAATGCCCCCCCAAGTAAACAAAATCCTGGCTACAGGCCTATGGCTCTCCCTCTCAAGAGATCTTCTTTGTGCAAGTTTTGAGTTCCTTGCTATGAGTCCATTGGTTATTTTTTGAATTCTCAGTGTTTTCCATGGGCATCATAGATTATTTGTTTTGAGTGTATTCCTTGGTGGAACTAAGCACATGGAATAGCCTTAAATGAAAACATCCCTGCCCATGGTCCTTATCTAGGATTCTCCCAGAATTACAGCTGATCTCCAGACCTTGGAGAAAATGGCAGCTTCAGATGATGAACTCTATGTTCTCACATTCCCACTGAGCTGTGTCCTCCCCAAACTCTGTCTTCCCTGGGATCTACTCCCAAATATCCAAGAATTTCCCAAGCCCAAGTTTCCCAAGCCTATCCCCACCCCTTGATCTCACCTGCTCCATCTTTGCATTGGTGGAATATAGGTCAGGCTGCACACTTGAGTGGGCCCATCCCTTGCCAGATTTGTGTTTTCCAAGAGTTGGCAACTTTATGGCTGCTTGAAAATGCTCTGCTCATTGCAGTACCAAATAGGCAGCAAATATGAAAGGCCTTTGTGAATCCCGGAGGGTTGCTGTACATGACTGGTAGGACACATTCAGCTTGATGGATCACAAGTTATTCAGGCCTGGCCAGAGGTATTGAAATGATGCTTGTAATGTAACCCACTTAATAATTTTTGCACGTTTCATTTTTAGTGAATAGGGCAACAAAACCACCCTTTAATACCTTAGAGCTGGGACCATGACCAGTTCTATCCTCTGCCTGTAAATACTTCTGTCTTATCTTCAGAAAACTGTAAGGGGTTGGAAATTTTAAAAGATCCACAACAAACACAGGCAACAGGGATTGACACTGGGTTGGATCCAGTTTTCTTTTTTCTTTTTGCTTAATCTTGCAAAATCCCCCTCCTTATTTATAGTTCCACCCCACATGGATTGTGTCTCTGTAGTTCCTCTGATCCCCACCATAGCCCTTGTGATAGTTGAAGGGAACTCTTTCTCTCCTTTTCACCCCTGGAAAAGCTTGTTGGATTATACCTTTTTCCTCCATACAGAAACACTACTACTGCACTGTTCATGAACTCTGCTCATACTGTGCAAACTGGGATCCAAAGTTCTGAATATCTGTTCACAGAACCTCAACCCATCCCTCTGCTCCTCAGTCCTTGGGCCTTTCTTCACCCCAAAACACCCTAATGGATCATGCCATGTGGATGCAGAAACAGAGAAGAAACAAGCCAATGGGCTCTGGGAAGTCTCCTATGATGCCCCCACCTACTTCCCTCCCTCAGAGGCAAGATTTCCCCTCCATTTTTCTTTCTCTTTACTGACTGAGCCACCCTAGTAATGTATTTTCTTCTTTGCTGAAGAACTCTGGCTGTCCCACCCTGTCAAAGTATAATATTTTGGCAGTGAGCTCAGTCCAGGAACCTGAGGGATCAGGAGCCTGCTTTAACTTAAACAGCTTAAATGGCACTCGAGGTGTTTCGAAATTCAAAAATAACAAAATATTTTATTTAACATAGAGGGAAAAGGTCAAAGTGAAATCAGGGACTGAAAATTTCTGAGGTTTCAAGCTAATAAGAGTTTCTTAAGCTTTTTACAGTGACTTAAATTTCTATGTTGAGAGACTTTTGTCCCAGTGTTTTCCCCAAACACTTCAGTACACTTTCTTTGAGTATTCTCTGACTCTTTTGGTTTCCAGAAGGTTGGTGCACTCTTTGTACGCAAACAGAGAGTGATTTCAGCAAAGCGTACTTTATTCGATCAGGAACAAGACGACTTTGGCTGGTTCGCAGGCCGGCTTATATTCCCCGAGAAACCGCCACCCAAAACACACCCACACTTCCCAATAGGTTATTTACAGTGGCCGAGAGTCCCATAGACTCTCGGCCGGGAACCTAGCCCCCTGATTGGAGCGGGCTATGATCTGCATAGTCCATTGTCTCTTGGAGCGAAGCTCGACGTTTGTGCCTGACTGCGTGGAGCCCAAGCCGGCCACGTGGTCTGGACTGGATACATTACATGCCTTCTCTTGAAACACCAGCACTTGTCTTGAGTATTTAATTGACTCTTAAGGTCTCTAAAGGCAGTTTGTAACAACACCAGACCAGGGATTGCTCCACTCTTCCATGCTAACTCCCTGTTTGACTGGGTAGGGAAACTCTCCTCTCACTAGAAGATCTGTCCGCTTTCTTTGGCCCAAATGTGAGGGTGTGGTCACATGGCAAGCTTACTGTGATTTGTTCCCACTGTAGATTTGATCGGGAATATTTTTTTCGAGTTGGGATGACCACATATTTCTCCCTGAACCACTTGCATCATGCAGCAAGGCTCTGGGCATGGTTCAGATAGCCGTGCCACCACTTGGGTGGCATGGCTTGTGTGTTTTTTTTTTTTAAAAAAACATTGGCTTTGCACATGGCCGAATCACCGCTCCCCCTGGGACTCACTGTACTACCTTGTTCTTGCAGGTTCCCCCCCCCCCAACAGCAAACAACATACAACTGAGCTCTGGAGTCTATATGTGCGCTTGAACGTTTATACATTGAATTTATTCAGCGCAGGATTGCTCATGCACACAATGACGGAAGCTTGTAAAAAATAACATTGCAAGAAGGTTGTTCAGATGACCTAATTGCGATCATTGCAAGAAATGGCTGTCCAGAATGGTGAAATTGCAGATTCAAAGCGCAAATATTCAGAAAGTACTTGATTTTCCAGTAGTAGGAAACTGGGAGGATTGTGTGAGTGAGCCCACTTCGGTGCGGGAGACGGAAAAGGCTGTCTGATCAGCAATTTTAAATGTGAGAGGGAACAGCGGTAAAACCCGATCAAACTTCCAACCACGGCCTCAGTCTTCGCCTACTTCCCAAACTTCCTTGTTAACTTTCTTCCAGTTCTCTGTGTTAGACTGCTCTCAGCTAAGGCTGAGATCAGACTGTCAGTACTCAACTCAGTCAAGGCAGAAATCTGACTAAATCCTCCTCAGCATCCAGTTCAGAAGTCTTTTTCTGTTCAGATGATGCTAACCAATTAGATCCCTTGGAGCAGCCTGTCACTCAAGGTTCTCTGTTTCTGTGAAGAATTAACTCTTTACTGTCTTTTACCTGTTTGAACAGCACTTCTAAGCTTTTAAAAGTGCAGTCTGTCACATCCCCTTCTCCAAAGAGACTCTACTTCTGCTCTGGTGTCCCTACCTGAAACAAAAAAAGGGGAGGGAAGGAAGCCACACAGGCAGCAGCAATAAGCAAGGGTCTCCCGGAAACTAGGTGGCTGGTGTGGAGCCCTGCAGCTGCCAAATTAAGAAAGCTGCCCAGAGCAAGCACATGGCTGGCTGGAACCAGGGAGCCACTACAGAGCCAGAACAACAGAGCACATGGCCCCAGCAGAAGCCTGGGTATAATGGGGAAGGGGCGGATCAGAGTGGAAACTCTGAGCACCAGGTCCACTTGGAGCTCCACCTCTCCCTGGCCAGCCAGAAATGAGCTGATTGGCTGTGCTATGAACAGTGGCCACTCCCTCAAGCTCTATGCAGCTGGCTCAGGGCCAGCAAGACAGCCTTCTTCCACCTGCTCCCAGCCCCGGACCATAAATATGGCCCCAGGTAAGTCTGGGACTGTTGCTTGTGTGCACATGCAGAACCCCTTTAGAGGTCCACTTATATACGTACCCTCCTTTCACTGCCCATTGGACTGTCAAGCATTCTGTTTGTGTGTGTGTGTTTGTGCGCATATATATGCGAAGGGAACTGTTTTCCCTATTATTCTGTACTTATGGTGTCTCTCGTCCTCCTGTCCCTCCTAGCAACCTGGCCTGTGTTACAGTTGTGTAAACCCTACAGTTTATGCAGATGGTTTATTCCAATCTAGTTTTAGCACCTACATGAAATATTCTCACTTATATAGATCGTACTTTAGGTGCTCACATTTCCTGTTCAATTAAAGAAAATTCATAAGGGGAAAGTAAAAGTGCCCACACCAAAGTGTCTTATTAAATTAGTTGATGTTTTTACTGATGAGGGTAGCTGGGCTAGTTCAGAGGAAGGATAAAGTGAGCCTCCAGATGGGAAAAAGAAAATAAAACAATGCTTAAACTTTTCCAATCAAAACAGCACTCAGGGGGGAAAACGTTAGTGCGGCACTTGTTCATAGCACAGTTTAAATAATTAACTTATACCGTTGGCTAACATTTGGCAGATATCAAACAAGCACCAACCGTTCTTGGGAACAGCAGGTATTTCGTAAAGCCCACAGGAGAAAGGGTTGAAGAATAGAAGGCTTGGCAACAGCTGTGTAAAGGACAAGACTGTATAAAACAAAATTGGTGACATTTTGGGGGGCTTTTCCCCCAGGTAATTCAGAGAGGAAAAGATTCTTTCTCTTTAGTTGCTTCTGAAACTTGCTGTTAGCTATTCAAAGTAAAGCACTAGTTTAGATCTTCTGCAGAAGCCCTGTTACGTGATCGTTCTCACGGAGGTGAGGTTGTGTGTGACCAGAGAAGGGGCTTTTTCAGTTATGGGAAACTGCAACTTGACAACACTTCCCCCCCACCTCATCTTTGGAATGTCCTCCCCCTTGAGGCTTGCCTGGCCACACAACTTACTTACTTTTAGGTTTATGGTCAAAACATTTCTTTTTACCTAGACTTTTAACTAAGAAATTTATCTTTTTTTAAGCTGTTTAATGGGCTGCTTCTGTCCTGAGGACAGATTTATCAATATCATTTTAGGCTACCTGGTGTTTGTTTTATGCTCTTTTTAAATGTACTGAGTTGCTTTTAATGGCTTGTTTAAATGTTTCATTCACCTATTTATGTAGAACATTTCTATGCCATCTTTCAACCCAAACAGGATCCCCAAGGACCCTATTTGTAAGTCACCTCAACCAGGTCTCTGGAGAGGCAGTGTAAAATATTTTATAAAAATCTGGAGTTAAAAACATGTAAGATAAACATTCAAAAATGGTTGCTTTAGTCCATTACGGAATTACTTAGGCCTTGTCTATACATGGATCAGAATGAGAAGGTGGAGTGGTAGAACTGGCTGGTTACATTTTTCTAAGTTTTTGTGCATAAATAATTCCCTATCAGTAGTAAACTAGCACAGTGTGCCAAGGGATGTAAGAACATCATCATCACCACCACCATCACCATCATCATTATCACTCCCTCCCTGCTGAGTCCTGCTGCATCAGACCAGTGGTCCATCTAGTCCAGCATCGTGTCTCACAGTGGCCAACCAGTTCCTCTAGAAGACCAACCACAAGGTATGTTGCCTCCTGCCTCTGGGATTCAGAGGTTTTAGTGCCTCTGAACAAGGAGGTTCCGCTCAGTCACCATGGCTAGTAGCCATAGATAGACTTACCCTCCATGAATCTATGTAACCCCCGTTAAAGCTGATTATTCCCGTGGCCAACATTATATCCTCTGGACTAGCAAGAACTTTTCCCATGAGATGATATTGTTTTATTTTCCATGGGTTTTTTTTTCCTAGGGAAGGGAGTTGGATTCAGAAGGATGTGTAAATCTGATTTTGATGACACTGTTAGTCAAGGGTGGAAGCGTTAGAGACTTTTTAGTGCCCATTTTCCCTTTCAAAATTGCTGCTTTGGCTTCTTTCCCCCCCCAAGGGAAAAAGACATGGGATCTGTCTTTGTTTTCTTGCAGGGGGGAAAGATGGTGGAGAGGATGATTTTTTGAGCAAAGGACTATTAATAGGCTAATCACGCCATCCCACATGCCTTTCCTGATTTCAGCCTTAAGTGTCCTGATTTTAGCCTTAATTAAATGCATTTAATTTTTATAAGTTTGGAGAAACTTACACAGACTTATACACAGAATTATGCACAATGTATATTTTAGCCTTCATTCATTGATATAATGCCCTGACTTGGATGGCCCAAGCTAGCTTGATCTTGGCATATCTGAAAAGCTAAGCAAGGAGTTGATATGCAAAGGCAGGCAATGGCAAACCACCTCTATCCATCTCTTGCCTACGGGGTAACCATAAGTCAACGACGATATGATGGCACTTTTCACCACTGTTATTATGAATGGTTCTTTTGATAGTTTGTGCCTGAGTTTTAAATGTAATCCTGATAAGCAATTACTTATTTAGTCTATTTAGCCTGTTTCATTCAGTGGATTGCAAATATTTCTGCCTTAAAAATGTCCAAGGTACTTTAATCCATGTATTTGTGCTAGTCTTTGATGAAGTCTCATCTGCAGAAAAATGAGGTAATATTATATAGTCTTAAAAAAAAAGAGCCTGTCACACATTTACTAAAAAGAATAATATTGAGCACAGATAGTGCTATAGAGAATCAAGCTGCTTGAATTATTAAGAAACAGACATGCTTGGAGTGGCTTAAGTACCCACAGAGGTAGATAAATATGTCTTCCCATGAAGTAGGGTCCCACCTGAGTTATGGCACCCCTCCCATATGTGTGTTCTGTCATCAGACTAGTGACATTTTTTACTGAACACAAAAGCATCCGTTGTCTTAAAAATTCCTCACAAAGCTATGAACTGGAGCAAATTTTGTGCTTAGGTAAGAACTAATAGGGCACAGGTCTTAATATGGTTTTCAGCATAGAAGGCAATTTCCTTCCCAGAAAATTAAAGCCAATTGCATTTGTTATTGATGCTCTGTGCAGAGGAGAACTGTATATTGTATAATTTTCCCAGTAGGATACTCATTTAGCAGCACTCATTTTGATAGAAATTAAAACCTATCATTTCAACGTAGTGCAATCAGACATTCATATTGTTTCCTCAATGGTATTACCCACATTAAAGCATAATTTGATCTCTGTGTATGAAAATAAGCTCTTATAACTTTCCCTCCCTTTACTTCCTCAAGTCTTCCTTACAAATAAACTATATAATTTTTTCATGGGTAATATTTCCCAAAGAAGCTTTTTATCTTTTTTTCTAAATATTATGCTAACTGTGATGCCTTCTGAACAATAATTGATAGAAATGTAATGCAAATAGACATTTCAAATGTCTTGAACTTTGGTTGAATGGTTACAGAAGTGTAAAAACTATGGGTGGGCTCCAGAGTTCTCACACCCACAGAAAATCTCCTCAGAGAAAAAGGAATCATGTAGAGAGGATGCCTTCTGTGTGTGGAAGGAAACTTCCAGACAAATCCTTCCATGAAGGAAAGGACTCCTTTGAATCCAGCTCAATATCTTCCTTACAGATTACAGTCAGTTTCCTCCCATTAACATAGAATGTTTAGGCACTTTAATAGGAATTTTGCTTGTGAAAAGCACAATCCCACAAATCCTGATCCTATGAAAGGCTAATTGAAATACAAGTGTAAGTTGAACTGAAGCCGTTCTTCATAGAATGCACCCATACAGAATTGGTGTAGCGTAGTAGCCACCATAGTAGCCACTATGATTACCATAGTAATCTGATTGGGAGAGGAGGCTGTGGTTCAGTGGTAGAGCATCTGATTTGTAGATGGAAGGTCTCAGTTTGATTCCTGGCATCCCTAGTCAAGAAGATCAGGTAGTAAATTATGTGAAAGAATTCTTCCTGAAACCCTGGAAAACAGCTTCAGTCAGAGCTGACAATATTGACGGTGATAGACTAATGACCTGATTCAGTATAAGGAAGCTTAATGTGTGGATAGAATGGAATAGAGGGGCCAGGGAGCCCACAGTTTAACTTTAAGCCTCATATCGGCCATGAGCTTATTAGATGGCCTTAGACAGGTCATGGTGTTTAGGGATGTTGCTGAAAATTTCCCTATCTAAATTTCTTTCTGGATTTGGGAGTTGTGAATTACCTAATCTTCTTTACAAAGCTTTAGTGGTTCACAATTTCTCTTTTTGTTTCCCACCCTTGAAAAAAAGGCTGCAGATATGGGTGGAAAATAAGGTTTATTGCAATTAGAAGCCAAACTGTGCATCTTATTAATTTTTTTGTAAACCTTTAGTGTAAGTGCTCATATAACAGGGGCTGTCAACTATGCTGAGCCTGTGGGCACTTACAAAATGTCTAGAAAGGGTAGTATGTGTCACCACCACAGTATGGCTACCATGGGAGGCAGGGCCGGTCATGAAATGGATGCCATAGGGGAGCTGGTCACAACATATAGGGAGGTTCTAAAGCAAGTATCCTCTTTTGAGGGGCAGCTATTTCTGAATAGGTGCTCCTTGTAGGTGATGCCTCTAGGGGCCTTATGAAGCACCTCATGGTTTAGAGAGGTCCAGGATTAGTCCTTTGCTTTTGGTAGGAGTATTTTGAGGAAGAAGCATATGGGTACCAAGAAACACACTGATGGGCATTGTGGTGTTCATGGCTGTGGAACTCTCTCCCCTACAAACAGTTCTTCCCTGGCTGGCTCTAAGCTGAGAGGAGTGATGCTGTTTCTGCTTGCTTTTCTGCCTACACAAGCCAAACTGTCCATCATACTACTAAGTTGGTCAGCATAGGGAGCTTTTCCAGGGCAGTTTGAACATCCAAAAGACTAATTCTTCCAGAAATGGTCAGCTAATCTCACATTTCTTCATGAAGGGAGGGAAGGCTGGATCAATTGCACCTAGCATGCTAGGGCAGGAAGGCTTTAAATAGTGTTCCTATGAGACAGTTTAGCCAACCACTGAAATGGTGGTGGTGGTGGTGGAAGGTAATCAGTGGTTCCCAACCTTAGAGTGAGGGAAACATTTAAATTTCAGTTTTTGGTCTGTGTCCCCCCCCCCCTTACCATTTACTGATGTGGGGCCATGTTGATTAAAACTGCACAAAGAGGAATTCTAATGTGATGGTGCAATTATATCGAAATTCTTTTTTTGTGTGTGAGTACTTTCATGCACTTGATAATGTGTGCGTGTGGGGGGGGGGGCAGCAAGCATACTTTAATTCTAAACTTAATTTTAGATACTCTTCAATTTAAATTTGGAATAGGATAGAGGGCAGAACCAACCCAAAGAACAATAACAAAACAGAAAAGAGAACTTCCACTTATCTCTAGCTGTCTTCTTCACTGCCCCTCATGACAACAGTGATACTGATGTATGATGATAGTAAACAGAGATTTCTGAAGCACTTTAACAAAAAATATCACTAGCATTAAATTGCTTGTGCTGCTATCCTCTACTCCAACCTCGTGGCAACACATTACCAGTAATACTTTTGTCTTCTTTTTCTGCTTAATTTGACTTCATGTTGAGAGATGGAGGTTTGTGATTTCTTGCAACTCCATCTCCCGAAAAATCTCTAATATATAAGAAATAAACAGTATGATAAATGGAATTAAGGCTAAAGTGAAAATAGCATTCCAGTATGCAAGAGAACGAAATAAAGAATGCTAGCAAAAGGTAAGCAGGAATTTTTAGGAATGTGATTAATTTTATCATTCAATTAATTTCCATGGCTGGTGTGCTGTCCCGAAAGCAATGATATAATCTTGGCACATAATGTAGACTCAAGCAGAACACATAGTATAAATAGATAATATTGAGTGAACTAATTTTAAATATGAGAAAAACAGATAACTGACAGTGAGTCAGTGGAGTGAAATCCCTAGAACTCCATGCTCTTGGCTGTATTTCCCTAAAGTCAGATTTTAAAAGAGTCAGTATTATTAAAAAGTCCCAAACACCTACACAGTTTTTGCTCTAAAAATGACTACTGTTGTATGCATCTCCAAATTCCTGAGCCAAAATGTTGTAGGCATTTTTGGGTTTTTAGTCTTCTCCCCAGTGTTATTGTTTGGGATTGCTGCAGTGTAACTCACACCTCTGTGCTTTCGATTGCCATTGACTCTGGAGATGTGTCCCAGAATTACAGACTGACTCACTGAAATTGGCATCGCTTTCATAAAATCTGCTCCATGTTGTGCCATGGCAATGACTGTTCAGTGTTCTCAGCAGTCCCAATCCAGCCAAAGTTAATCATCAATGCAATGAAACTTAATTTGGTTCTTTCACTGGTTTCCTTGTGACTTAATCAGGGCTAACCTCACTGGACTGGGGACACTGTATCTTTATTCTTAAATAATTTCATACAGAAAAGTAGGTAGAAGAAATATATGCAGTTACCTATTACAGAAAGGCTTGATGTGTGTGTGTGTGTGTGTGATCTAGTTATCCTCAGTGATCAGAGATACTTTCTAAAGCCACATTACATTTGAACATATAACATGCATATGGCTTGAGAAGGTGCTGCATACTTGGAGCTCCTGGGCATCTGCTAATCTTGTGAAGCAGTGGAAGATGGATTGGTTTTACATATGAGCTCCTGAGGGTCAATTTTTGGGCTCATACATGTGGGGTCTTCAATAGATCAGTCAGATGTGCTGTCAAAGAAGAGAAATGGGAGATGAACTGTTGGTAATAATTAACAAGCCCCAAGCACTGCTGAAAGTTCTTCAGTGTTTGACAAGGGTGCCAATCCTGCACTGCCTTGATCTCATATGGGTCCATACAGATTTCCCGGGGGGGGGGGAGTAACAGTGTGTCCTAGGAGGTCCAATTCTGACAGGTCAAAGACACTTTTCTCTAATTTGACCTACAGTTTATGTTCCTGTAGACACTGTAGCATCATACATACATGACTGATATGCTGACCGGGAGTCTCTGAGTAGATGAGGAAGTAATCCAGATAGATCACAATGAACTGGTCAATCATGTCAGGGTACACATCATTCATGAAGTACTAGAACACAGTCAGAGCATCACTGTATACTTGATGTAGCCATATAGGGTCTGGAAAGGTTTCTTTGATTTGTCCCCTTCATGGATCCACACCAGGTTGTAAGCTCCCTAGAGATAATAGCTTTGTGTAAATTGTGGCTCTTCTAAGAGAATCAAATAGTTCTTGGGAAGAGAGGTAGTGGATACTGGTTGCAAATATCGATTTTGTTCAGGGCCCAGTAATTGTTACAAAATCTCAACTCCCCCATTTTTTAATTGAGAAACAACCATAGGGCACTTGCAGGGAGGAGGTAGGTGGCCATATGAACCATTGCTGCAGTTTCTTCTCAATGAAGTCTTAAAGG
>NW_015173708.1:118914-127591 GCF_001447785.1 Gekko japonicus | reverse complement strand
CCTGGGATAAAATCAATTGCACAATCATATAGTAATAAGGTGGAAGGATATCTGCCTCCAAGTGACTGAAAGCTTCCTGAAAGTCAGTGTACTTGCTGGGAGCATGGTGCTGGGCTCTCTCTCTGTGTGTGGGGGTAACAGCTACCAGGCACTAGGGAGGCTTTGGGAGGCATATCCACTGACAATAGTCCAAATCAAAAGCCACACTTTGAGTATTCCAGGTAATGGTTGGGTCATGCCAGGCCAGCCAGGAGATACCTAATACAACTATGAAGTGCAGCATCTTCACCAGATCAAAGGCCAACTTTTCACTTAAACCATCTTTGCCATGGATCTCAACATGTAATTCTTTGGTCTCCTGTATCATTGGGCCTGATGCCAAAAGATACCTGTCTGTGACTTTCAATGCTTCTGAGGTTGGTTCTTATTTGACTAGGATATGGTGTTCTTGTGCCCAAAAACTGTCAAAGAAGTTGCTGGAAGCACCAGAGTTCACCATGGCAGGAACTAGTATTAAGTCTCCAGAGATATACAAGGTCAGGTACACATGTTAGTCATTAGTAGCAGCCTCAGATGGGCCCCAGGATTATGCTTCACTGTACTGGGTCCCAGTACCACAAGGCTTTGCTGGTTCCCAGTACCAGACCCCTAGTTGTCATGGAAGACTCCTTGCAAGACAAGTGGTAATTCAACTGGTGAGACCCTTCCATCATGATCTGCTGGTTCCTTGGACTTGCCAGCAGTCTCTGACCAGGATTCAATTCCTGGGAATTTGGAGCATGGAACCTCTCTTTTATCCCAAAAGATGCTGGGTTACTCCCATAGTCCCTTTTTCTAGAGTTTAGGTGATCCTCAATCCAATAGCACAAGGGTTCTCAGCAGCTTCATCTGACCCAGTTCTTCCTGGAGAGGATCTGCCAGTTATTTTTAGAACTGATCCAAGAGACCTGGTTCATTCTACCTGATTTCAACTGGCTACCTCTCTCTTAAGACCTGGAGCTGACTGTGGTTCAGATCATGAGCTACTCATTGCAAAATTCAGGCTTAAACTGAAGAAAGTTGGGAAAACCACTAGGCCATTCAGGTTTGACCTAGATCGCATCCCTGATGAATATACAGTAGAGGTGAAGAATAGATTCAAGGGTCTAGATCTGATAGAGTGCCTGAAGAACTATGGACGGAGGTTTGTGACATTGTACAGGAGGCAGCAATCACCACCATCCCAAAGAAAAAGAAATGCAAGAAAGCAAAGTGGCTGTCTGATGAGGCTTTACAAATAGCAGAGGAAAGAAGGAAAGTGAAAGGGAAAGGTGAAAAGGAAAGATTTACCCAACTGAATGCAGATTTCCAGAGAACAGCAAGGAGAGATAAGGAGGCCTTCCTGAATGAACAGTACAAAGTAATAGAGGAAAACAATAGAATGGGAAGGACTAGAGATCTCTTCAAGAAAATTGGAGAAATCAAGGGAGCGTTCCATGCAAAGCTGGTCATGATAAAGGATAAAAATGGTAGGGACCTAACAGAAGCAGAAGAGATTAGGAAAAGATGGCAAGAATACACAGAAGAACTATACAAGAAAGACCTCAATGTCCTTGACAACCACGATGGTATAATCACTGACCTCGAGCCAGACATCCTGGAATGTGAAGTTAAATGGGCCATAGAAAGCATTACTAACAACAAAGCTAGTGGAGGTGATGGTATCCCAGCTGAGAGGATATCCTTATTAATACAGAAACAATTCAAATTGTTTCTATATCAGTTTTTAAGGTGCATCATGGCTCTTCCTAAGGGAATGCTAGTCACCCTGATGAGAGCAGAAACTGGCCTTCCTTCCTTAAGGGCATGTGGGTGCAGCTTGGGGGAAAAAACAGACCTGCCAGTTCTGACTCATTCAGTCAACTGGCATTTCACCTAGGGGTGAGCAGTGACCAGGGGATCTTAGTGTTTGTGGGGCATCATTTGCCTGGCGTACACACTGCATCTTGTGAGGGATGCTCTGGGGCTTGGGAGATGTTTGGAGTGGTGGATGTTTGCTGAGTTGGATGTCATTGTACTGTGAGGTAGATGTAGTTTGGGTTGTCTGCGGGGCAAATCCAGCCCCTCCCAGCAGAGATGGCCATCCTCCCATCCAAGAGCCAAGGGCACAGCCTGCAGGCTGCATGCTGGGGGAGGGGGGAAGTACACAGCGGAGACAACGGGGGGCCTGGATCTTAGTCTGCTAGTTCCAGAGTGGGGTGGCCCAGCAGGGGGAGGCTGACCTTCAGCAGGGCTTTTTTTTTTTTTTAAGAGGTGTTGGAACTCTCAAGAGGGAAATTAAGTTTTCAAATCTGTATACTGAGAACTCAGAAATTTTTAAACATTTTAAAAATAATTTTGTCCAAAGAGGTTCCAGAACTCCATTCTGGCACTTTTCCCCAGAAAAGAAGGCCTGACCTTCAGGAAGGTCCAGGGTCCAGGCAGGAGCAGTGGGGGCTTAAGATGTCTCCCAGGTGGGAGAACAGCCACTTGCTCTGGACAATGGTGGGAGGGCATGACAGGAGATTCATGGCCGTGCTAGAGAGGTGGGACCAGATAACGGCCAGGGTACTGAAGCTGGTGAGCTCAGGGGATTTGGCGATGTATTCCCTGATCATAACCTTGGCAGAATCCTCCTCCATAGCACACCTTGCCCCTCTGGCGCTGTTCCACCACCAAGACCCAGTAGTGGAGCTTCTGCTTCACCTATCTCTTAGAGGGGCACACACCCTATTTCTCCTCTACCTCCTCCTCCCCAGCTTCTTCCACCCACTGTTTCCTCTGGCCATGACTGCTGCCCTGAAACCTCCACACCTCTCTGCAGAGCTCACACTTCCTGTCCATGAGCTCTAATTTAAGGAGAGTAATGCTGCCCTTGATCCGGGGTTTGCTGTCCCCTGGAGTCCCAGCTGCAGTGCGGAGGCCAGCAGCTGTTCCAGCCCTCAAATCAGGGAGATTACTTGCTTCAGGCTGGCCATGTGGGTGCGGTGCAGAACATGTTGGTGGTGTCCTGGAATGGTTTGAGGACATGCTCCATTTGCCAGTCGTTGGAGCTGATGCTGAGCTTCTCTTCCCCATGCAGGATGGTCACAGAGGAGATGACATCCTACACTGTGCTCTTCTGCTCCACCAAATGCATGATCATGGCATAGGTGGAGTTCCAGTGGGTGCCCACATGCTGGATGAGCCATTGTTCATGCTCATCCCCCCTCACCCTGCCTCTCACGCAGAAGACGGACAGGCTTGATGCTGCATGAGAAGTGGGCAGCTAGTTTCCCAGGTGGGCTTGACAGTGCTCCCAAGCCCCAGAGCATCCCTCACAAGGTGCAGTGTGTATGCCAGGCAAATGATGCCCTTGAGGTGTGCAGCCCTCATTGCTGGTAGCATGTTGGCCCCGGCATCCGTGACCATATAGCCATGGGTAATGTTTGTGCCACCCAACCACTTCCGCAGGCTGTGGATACTAGTGGCGATGTTTGCAGCTGTGTGGCCTGCATTCATCCCCTGTGCATGGAGCAGAACCATCTTGTAGCCAGGGGCCTGGGCCTGAGAGTCTGGACAGAGATCCTTTGGTTGCCACCAGTGGGTGGTAAAGGAGAGGTAACTGTGCTGCTGGTCACTCCAGAGGTCTGCTGTAAAGTGGACAGTTTGGCCTTGTGCTCTGGAAACCTCAGCCTTAACCAGTGTTGGTGTCCTGGGGCATGACCTCTTGGAGGGTGGCCTGCCTTGTGGTCCCATCCATGGTGCCCAGAGCCTTTCTTGGAGGAGCCTCCTGTTCCCCCCTGCTTCTCGTACTGAGAAGGAGTGGGTCTCCTATGCCTCCCACTGGCCACCACTCCTTCCTCCAATGCTGACACACTGGAATGCATCCTCTGCAGGTGCTTCCGGAGAATGGTGGAGGACAGGTGTTGGGGGTTCCTGCTCCTCTGGACATGGACATGGCACACCAGGCACTCCGCCACACAGGGATCACTGGGGAGGGTGCAGAAATGTTTCCAAATGGTGGACTGGAAACATGAATGCATGGCCATGGTGGGAGCCGGTGTGAGGCACAGCTGCTTTCTGGTGCTGGGCAGGGATGTGCTGGGGGGGCTACTGCTGACAGTGGCAGGAACAGCAGGAAGTTGGGATGTGGAAGGGGCGGATTCTTCACCCCCCCCCCTCTGAATCACTGCCGTTGGAGTTCTCCCTTCCAAAAAGTGTTATCAGCTTCTGTTGTTGGGGCAGTGCTAAAAACTCTTTCATGTCCTGTGAAAGCTCCATGGATGGAGTAGAGGACAGAGGCTCTGAGACCCCGGCTGATTTGCTGGGGATCTCCCCTGGGGGGGGGGGAAGGCTGTCTTAGGTGCCCAGGGAGCCATGGCCTCTGGTACAAGGGAGGATGTGGGCTTATTCCCCCCACAATGACCACCCCTTCCACCTGCTCTCACCCTCATAGCACTGATCTCACAAACACCCAAAGCCCATAGCAGAGGGATAGAAGATCAGAAAAGGAGGTGTGGGGTGGGGTGGTTATAAATGTGGGCCCTCAGCCAAGGTGCCCATCAGCTACCCCCACTGACTTGCATGAGCAGAGAGTCTGTGTGGATCAGAGCTTTGGCCCACAGCAGAGGGACAGAAGATCAGAAAAGAAATGGTGGGGTGGGGATGTCTGTATAAATGTGGGCCTTCAGCTGAGGCACCCACCAGTCATACCCCACCTACCATCTATACTCCAGCATAAGCAGAGAGGCTGTGTGGATCAGACCCCTAACCCACAAACACCCAAAGCCCCCAGCAGAGGGATAGAAGATCAGAAAAGGAAGGGTGGGGGTAGAGAACAGGAACCCACAGCAGAAGCAAAGCCAAGCCCCAGGCAGGGTGGCACACAGATCACTGGCCCAGCAAACATACCTCAGCCCAGAGCTGACCTCCAAAAGGAGGGGGGTAGAGAATAGAAATCCACAGCTAGAAGCAAAGTAAAGGGCGGCACACACAGACTACTAGCCCAGCAAACACACCCCAGCCCAGAGAGTTGACAAAAAAAAAGGAGGTGTGGGGTGAAGGCTGAGAATAGGAACCCACAGCAGAAGCAAAGCAAAGCTCCAGCACCCAGGCTGAGTGGCACACAGAGCCCTCACCCAGCAAATACACCCGAGCTCAGATAGTTGAGCTAGAACGTGCTTCCATGAATATTGCTTCCTGAGCCCCAAACTGGCCAAAGTTTGGCACTAACTTTACTTTGTGCACTGGTTTGTGCCCATCCCTACATACTATGGTCCTTGTTCCACAAGGCTTTTGTCCATGAAGGTCCTGTGGTCACCAGTGCAGATGTTTTGGTGGTCAAGGAGAACCCTTGCCCTTTTTAACCAATAGGAAAGCTGGCTGGGTCCAGTCCATGGTTTTTACACAATCAAATGATAGAGGGAGCGGTGGCGCAGGCAGTTAAACGCCTGCACTGTAACATCACCTGAGCAGCCACTATGGCTGTTCGAGTACCACCGTGGTCGAGGTGAGCTCTCGACCTTCGTCCCAGCTCCCGCCTACCCAGCGGTCTCGAAAGCAACCTAATTGCAAGTAGGTAAATGGGTACCCACCCTTAGAGGGGTGGGGGGCACCCTGTGTGGTTGGCTGAAGATGGCGGAGATAGCGGAGACGGCGGCAGTGGCAGCAATGATGGTGGCGGCGGCGATCCTGGCGTGGACGGCATTGGTGGTGCGGCGAGCAAGGCGGCGGCGAGCAAGGCAAGGTGCGCGTTTGAGAGATCCCTGGCGGCGGAGAAGGAGTACACCGAGGGCTGCCGTGAAGAGAGAAGAAAGGGGCGTGCGCAGATGCCGAGTTCCGGCTCAGCGGAGCCGGAAAGGACGTGGCTGGTAAGAACAACCCGCTGGACCAGGAGACCCGACCATGCCCGAGCCAACGGAGAAACAGCAATAGCCACCACAGAGGGGGTGCCGGTAGGTTGTCCCACCCCCCCTTCATACATTGTGGCCCTAGCTAGGAACACAGGTGATTAGCACCAGAAACCCTGTAAGCCGCTCTGAGACCCTAGCCATGGGACAAGAGCGGGATATCAAGTCTAATGTAAATAAATAAATAAATAAATAAAATATAAAATGTTGATACTCATGTAAAATAAATTGAATCTGGTTTCTAAGTTTTCTGGCCTCATGATGTTCTGATATCTTTGGCTGTTATGGTAGAAAGAAGCTGCCTTCTGCTTCTGATTCATTTCTTCCATCTCAATCCTATCTATGCAGTTACAAACAAAGTTCTCTGCCAAAGCAAAGGATTACAGAATAAATGTTAGTACCATAAAAGGTCAATTTATACTAATCATCTTCAGGAGACCCCAAGAATAAAACCGCCCTACTTTCAAGTCAAATCTTTAGGGCAATTCATTTACAAGCCTATTACTTAATCTGCTTCTTTCAGAGAAAATGCAACTAATAGCTTCTCCCTAAAGAAATGCATCTTTGACTACTACTCTGGTCCCTGTTTAAAAATAAGCCAAATTAAAACATAATGAAGCTCATAAAATTGACTTGGATATTAAAATAACTTCTAGGCCTTTGTAAATGACTTTCAGATGCCTTAATGTAGATGATCTAGGAATGCATTTTAATGCACACCATCTAACATTTTAAAAAATATCTCCCAGCAGGTTGCTTATATACAACATTACGATTAACCGTGGATTATCTCTAGAAGCGAAGCTGTGAGTTGACAAATGATGATAATTTAACTAATGGTTTAGGTAAGGTTGAGGCCCTTGATTGCTAATATAAAGACTAATTGTATTACAGCAGAAAAAAAATGATTAATGCATGCCAGTGTATGTAACCGAAGCTGCAGACTTGCTTAGTAGAGAGGCCCACTGAACACAGTGGGTCTGTCTTCAGAGCAGAACTACACAGGATTATGCTGTAAAAAGAACTAAATGTAAACTTGAGGTGGATTTTTACATTTCTAAAACAGGACTCACCAATCCTTTCTCTTGTGAGAACTATTTCTGAGTAACGAGAAGTATCACGAGCAATGTTCCCTGTAAGCTGTGGAGTCTTGAGAGCAAAAATTCTTCTTTGTGAGCTACTGGCATTAAAGCTGTGATTGAGTGATTTGGCTACTGCATAAATTAGTTTGCTCTGGAGCCATCCTTCCTGAGCTAAGACAAAAATGTGTGAGTTGGATGTTGTTCTGTCCCAGGAACAGATCACTCTGACTTGGGTGGCCCAGGATAGATCTCGGAAACTAAGCAGGTTCAGTCCTGGTTAATACTTGGATGGGAGACCATCAAGGGAAGTCCAAAGTTGCCACACAGAGCAGGCAATCCAGCCCCCGCGCGAGACAGCCAGCATGTCTCGTGGGGGCCGCGTTTGCCTCCTCGTGAGGAGGGGTAATCAGGCAGGCTGCGATGGAGCTTCTGCTCCAATAGGGGGAGCGGAGCCTGGCAGCCTTAACAGGCTTGCTCCGCTCTCCTCGCAGCCAGTTGCTCGCCTCATGCTCGGAGAGAAAGGAGCACAAGGCAGTTAAGGAGCCTTCGTAGGCTTGGGGCCTGGGAGGTGGATCTCACCAGCGTCAGGATGAGCACAGCGACGGCGACGACAGCCTGAAGAGGCTCTTGGCGGCTGCAGCTTATTGGCGGCAGTGGCGTTGGCATTTGCTGAGGGAACACACTGGGGACGCTGATGGCTGTGGTGCACTCTGCATCAGTCAGAGGCTGGCTGGGCTACTTGGGGCAGTTCCAGCCACTTTTAGTAAAAGAAAAAGAAAAAAGAAAGGAAAATGAAGGAATGCTCCTGCGGTGTGGGGTGAATTGGGAGGTGCTGTGGGTATAAGGGCAGTTGGTGAGGCTGCCTGGGGCCCCAGTGTTTCCCTTCTATTAGCTCCTACAGTGGCCTGTGTGGTGGCTCAATAGCCATAAGGTCCAATTGCCAGCTTAGCCCAACCCCCCACCTTGCCATTCCACTCTCATTTGAACAAATTACCTGGTACTTTTGCAGGCTAGTCCCCCTGGTGTTGTAATGTGTTCAGTTGCTCTGTTGCTGGGGTGGGGCTGGCAGTTAGGTTGCCATTTTGGGAAGGTCTGTGATTGGCAGCCATCTTTGGAAGGTCTGGTACTGGTGGCCATTTTGAGAAGGTCTAGTACTGGTGGCCATTTTGAGAAGGCCTAATAACGGTGGCCATTTTGGGGAGGTCTAATACCAGTGGCCATTTTGGGGAGGTATAATGGAACGGCAGCCATTTTAGGAGTATTCAAGTTTGCTGCTCCAGCCTTGATAAGGATCGGGCATGGCATCTAAGAAGGGGCAGGGGAAGTCAAAGGGAAAATGACCTGCTCCAAAGGTACCCAGAAAGGTAGCTTCTTCCTTGTCGGAAGATTAGGAAGAGGTGTGGGAGCAACAGGTAATTTTAGCTAAGCTGGCAGCACTGCAGCAGGCTAACGGGGCTGCAGCTCCTACCTCTTCTGGGACTGTGATTAGACCTAGCCAAAAATCTCCCCTCCCCCCCTTATATTAAGGGGAATGCCCAGCTGAGCCCTGGAGTGCAGTTAATCTGGTAAGTTTAGCTAAGCTGGCAGCACTGCAGCAGGCTAACGGGGCTGCAGCTCCTACCTCTTCTGGGACTGTGATTAGACCTAGCCAAAAATCTCCCCTCCCCCCCTTATATTAAGGGGAAT
>NW_015173708.1:100016-117321 GCF_001447785.1 Gekko japonicus | reverse complement strand
AGGTTCTATTGAAGCTTAGTTTAAGATGGGACCCCAGTTACGATAAGAAGGGATAGATGCTGTGTACTATTCAGAATTAGATGGTGTTAAAAATAAATAAAGGAAGAAAGAAAGAATTATTATACAGGTTTTTAAGTGACACCACATTCTAGATTGGCAATCTCATGTTTATAGTGAAACCAACTTTTGCTATGATGATTTTGCGTGGTATTAAAGAACTAAAGAAAATTAAAAATACCTAAAGGTTATTCAAAGAGCTCCAGGACACTGAGTGGATGAACCAGTTTTTATACTGGTGGTGTTTTCACAGTTGGACAATCCAGTGGAGGAGTAAAGGGACCAGAGAGGTTTTATTCTGATGTAGACCTGGGCCAATGACAAGTTTAGGTCTCATTTCTTATCTTGCAGTGTGTAGGGCTGCCAAAAAAGATCCACAGTAAAGGGCCCTGTCTTTTAATAGAGAACTGTGCATTGACTGCATTGGATAAATAACATCCCATTAATGGGACAGGGCTTCCTTTTTCTACAGGCAGCCGGAAACTCTAACCGGGGATATCAATAATTACTTCACTTGGTCAGGGCGGACGTAAGTTCCACGCGGCTTTGCTGCTGGCATTCTTCGGGGCGCTTAGCGTAAGCGAGCTTGTAGCGATGTCCAAGACTGACCAGGCAGGCAGGGCTTTGCACATTCGGGACCTTCAATTTAAGGGAACGGAGGTGCACATCACGATCAGGGGATCCAAAACTGACCAGCGGCATAAGAGGTCGGTGGTTAAGTTGGGTGTCTGTTCTGACTTAGAGCTATGCCCTGTATTGGCTTTGTCTCAATACAGGGCTTTTAGGGGCATGGCGGACGGATACCTCTTTATCCATGCTGATGGTGGTCCGCTGACAAAGCACCAGTTTTGGGCTGTTACGCCCCGGGCTTTGGAATTGTTAGGCTTTCTGGAGTGAAATTTGGCACTCATTTCTTCAGAATAGGAGCGGCATCCATGGCAGCAGCCTTAGGCTATCCCACTGCCGATATTCAGAGAGTGGGCAGGTGGCGTTCTGCCGCTTACAAACGTTATGGGCACCCTCTTTCCTTAGTTTAGGTTACTGTTTGCAATGCTATTCACACTGTTGGATTCCGGAGTTCACTGTTGTTTCTTCCTAGGAGCTGTGTTTTGTGGCAGGAGACGGATTCTCATCTCTGGACACAGCTACATCTTCTGGGCGGCTCATCAGGCCAATCGATCGGCCATTGGTTCGCAACTGGGCCTCAGCCAGTGGGCTACAGTAGAGTGGAGAGGCCATCGGGGCCTTCGTTGGCCAGGCCTTCTTCCTCTTTTATTTCAGGCCAGTTCAGCCTTGCCGCCAGATGTGTTGGTTCTCCACCTAGGGGGTAACGATTTGGGATTCCTGAAGGGGAAGGCCCTCGTGTTGCAAGCCAGGGATGACCTGGAGTGCATTAAGCACCGATGGCCAGACAAGGTAATCCTTTGGTCGGCCATGATTCCGCGCCGGGTTTGGCGTGACGCTTTGGTCCCTAAAGGGATCGAGAGGGCTCAGCGTAGAGCCAATGGGGAGTTTTATAAAATGTTGAAGGTTGGATTGGGCCACTACTTGCCTCATCCCCAGATTCGGCTTTATTTTCCGGATCTGTACAGAGGGGATGGTATGCATCTGTCAAGAGAAGGGAAATGACATCTTCCTTCAGGACTTGCGGCAAGGGCTTAGGTTACTCCTAGGTGTTTGAGTGGGTGCATGGGCCTAAGCAGAATTAGGTTAAAATACGGTGGCAGAATTAGGTTAAAATACAGTTCAGCGGCCGCAAGCACCACTTAATAACCCCGGGTGTGGGTAAAGGGGTCTGCTCGACCAGCCTTGTAGCCGTGCGGCCTGGGTGAGGCTTGCAAGACCGCCTATGGGGATGGTCACGACGAAGACTCAGCACTGGCCTTGCGGTGGTGCTTGAGGGCTCCTGAGGGTGCATCCCAATTTTGGCTCGGCCGGGATTGCAAGCGACTTATGGTTGGCTCCAACCCGGGGGCCCACCGGTGTCTTGCCTCATATGGCCTGAGGATGGGAGTCGAAGCGACGCCAGGCCCAGCCACGTCGCTGTTTTTCATGGTTGCCCTTTGCCGTTAAGTTAAAAAATTAATAATTTAATAAAGTGGCCTTATTTCATCCAACCTTGTTGTCTGACTATTTCTTCCGTCTGGGGGGGCAATGGCAAACACTCACCTCTTGCCTTGAAGCCTCTGTGGGCTCTCCATAAGTCAGCTGTGACTTGATGACATTCTCCACCATCAGAAACAGAACATGGATTAGGAACAGCACCAGAAATGAAGTGGTCATCTAAGCAGCACAACAAAAAATCCTATGGCATAAAAGCTTTTTAACAAGAACCTGGAGCAATCTTTTCACTGTCTTTCCCTGGCTCTTCTGTGGGATGTACAGCTATCGTACAGCAGCGTCCAAGATATCTGTAGGATATCTGTTCTAAAGTAGCTTTAGGTGGAAATGAAACAGTAGCTTTCTCAGAGGACAGAAGTGATTTGAAAGACGGATTGACACTCATGGGGTGTATCTTCATCCCACTGCTGTCTCCAGTAAATAGACTTTGTTTACTCTTCTAAAATGAAGTCTCTTTCAAATCACTTCCAACTCTCTCCAAAAAAGATCTCTTCTTTCTACTCTCTGACACAAAGTGTATTTTTGCAGAACTTTCTCAGTTGTAGTAATGCTTTTCAACGAAATTTTTAAAAAGCCTCTCTGAGGCACAAGAAGAATGAAACCTTTCAAGGGAACACATGTTTTTGGCATTTCCATGTTATGCAGAAACAATATTATTAGCTATGATGAGGTGCATGGTTGGGAAGCACTTCACTGCTGCTCCTCTGTGCTAACAGCTGTCTGCAGAGATTCATCACTTCGGGTGTTTGGGGACCCAGCAGGAGCACTTAAATATAAGCACATTTCTGAGTGATGAACTCTTATCTTCGCTGTTACACTAAGCTATGCCTGAATGTCTGTTTCCTTGTTTAAGCACTTTTTCTTCTACCTCATACTCTCAAACCTGTGGGAGAGGACCTGAGGAAATAGTGAACACCAGGAGTGTCAAAGTAATTGCTTTTGCCAAGGTGAAAGGGGTCAGGAGGGCTATAAAGGACATTCCTTTGACTGCTTTGGATGGTTGTGGAAAAAAAGACTAAAAATAGCCACAATATCTTGGAGACACGTAGGGTTTCATGGTTGAGGGAACCTGTGGTTAGAGATGCAGGCACACTGGTGGTGTGTCTTTGATACTTAGAAGTGAATGGATACTGTACATTATTACTTGCTGAGGGGCTCCAACCTATACTTCAGGCCTAAATTCCTCATGCTCAGAAGCGGAGATAAAGACAACTTCAAGAAAAGAAAATCACTGTTTGACTAAAAGAACCCCTAGGAGCAGGAACACACATACACACCCTTTAGATATAAGGTAATAAGATGCTGAACTGCAGGCTGGAAGGTCAGTAGTTCAGCAGTTCGAGACCCGAGTGTGCCGCATGATGGAGTGAGCTCCCGTCTCTGGTTCCAGCTCCTGCCAACCTAGCAGTTCGAAAGCAAGAAATTGCAAGTAGATAAATAGGTACCACTTCGGTGGGAAGGTAACAGCATTCCGTGCGCCTTGGCATTTAGTCATGCCAGCCACATGACCATGGAAACATCTTTGGACAGCACTGGCTCTTCAGCTTGGAAACGGAGATGAGCACCGCAACCCTAGAGTCGGATTCGACTGGCTTTCGAGCAAGGGAAACCTTTACCTTTAATGGAAGGCTTCTTTCTGTCAAAATAAAATTTGTAGTATATATCAAGATCAACTAATAAGGACAAATAAAACCATGGATAATGGCTGGGTGTGGTTGGAAAACATCTTATATCTAACTTAATGCACACACCAAGCTGGAAGAAAGTAATGATTCCTGCGTTGTGGCATATCCATGAGAAGTGCATGGTTAAAATTATGCATTTTACAGGATGGCTGTTTAGCAATGTTTCAAGTAGCTGAGCAGATGGGATGGCTATATTAGCAAGAATCCCTATCTTTTTAATAAAAAAGTAGCTTTGGGTGGAAATGAAACCGTAGCTTTATAAAAAAAGATATGAACTGATTAATGAACCTGCAAGTAATGTATCTCTATTTTTGCCTCTGATATTATCTCTGCCTATAAACATACTGCCATTTCTAATTCCCATACAAAGGTTACAAATATTCCTATCCTCGCTCATCATGGGCCCAGGCTGCCAGCCAGAACTATTTTATTCCCAGCTCTGCTTTACCCTTGGGGACAATGGCTATTATTTCTGTCATGCAAATATCCATATGTGGCATGAATGTGTGCATGCCTTTCTTTCTCTTTTAAAAGAAATCTATTTTTTTAAAAGAAATTAAGCCATTTCAATTTGCAATTCCTTTAGAGATGTCCTTGTGTGACCTTGATTTCTTAGGTATGGAACAAAGGTTTTAAATAAGGATGGTTAAACATTCACCAGTTCATCTCACGTCCTGTCTGCCAATTGCAAACAGGTAACTGATTTTTTTGATACACTATTGATCTGTCAACCCATATGTGCCTATTTGGCAGGTTCCTGTAACTATTCCTTCTGTACAGTACACTACAGCACAGCACAAATGACTTTTTTGTGCATATGAGTTCTCACATAGATTTTAAGTGAAGTAGTCTCATTTTATTTGTTTACTGAAACTATTGGATGCTTTTCAAAAGTTTGAAGAAACCTAAAATGTTGGTTTGTTTTTTTAAAAAAAACCAGAGGTTGGTGATCATAAACATTGTTAAGGTAATTTTAAACAGGCAAATAATTGAACAGTAAATAATTGAATGGTTTTCTGTAGAAGCTCCATCAACAACTCAGATTAAAAATAGTCCTGTCAGTTAAAAGTCCCAGAGAACACACATGAGATTTCTCCAAACCTCAGCAACAGAGTGTGTTAAAAACAAAATAATAAACATCTCTAACCCTCTTAAGTAATCCTGAGTCTCATGAATCCGCTGCTTTTAGTTGTTTTATCACTTCCAAAACACTAGGTAAGCCATCTTTCACCTCCCACTTGTAATACCCGGTCCCATTCCCCCACACTTTCAGACTCTTTAAGAATGCCATTGCTTAGGAAATTGAACAATATAGTATCGATTTCCTTCTACAAAGTTGGATATGAAGAGATAAATAAAAGCATTTAAATGCTGAAGATAATGCTATACACTCAGCTCTAAGTAAGGAATGGGATAGATTCAAATTGAAATTAAGGTTGCTCTTCTCTCCGTGAATGCCTTTGATCCATAATGTGGAATTTTAAGAGGTTCATCAGTTTTGTAACTTTAAAGAAATGGATGGACCTAGGATCTAACTTACAACAATTATGATTCACAGTAATTAAACAAAAAGTTGATGCAATTAATATGTTATAGGAATATTTTCAGGTTAGAAACTGTTGACAATTTAAGCAATCCCAGATGGATAAACCAGGCAAGCAGGAAAGGTTAGTATCCAACCTACATGCAGCAATGGCAACCCCAAAGAAAAACGCTAGTTTATAGAGATGGGGAAAATCATGAAATAATCAGTTAACACAAGCATGAGGGAGAATGTTCTCAAAGCTATGTACAGGTGATATCTCTGGCAGATTAAATAGAATGGTGACAGAAGCCCCCATGTTATATTGGAGATGTTAACAGTAAGATAGGATCATTGCTGCATATTTGGTGGCAGTGACCAATTGCCCAAAAGTATTGACAAAAAACATTTAAGTCTTTAGAAGAAATAACACTGGTTAAAATACCACGTGACCCTAAAGTTGCCTTCTGCGGTCTTTCCCCCACAGGTGCAAAGAACAAATTTAAATATCAATGAAATTATTATTGGCACAGTAATTGGTGCTGCAATTGTGTGTGTGTTTTGGGGGGGGATTTTTCCTTTTACTGTTGCTATTATTACTACTATTATTTTCATTCAACACAACAGTATTTGTATTTATACTGCTTTTATCTTGGCTTCTCGGCTATTTGGCAAACTGTATTGTTAGTTTTCCTTTGATGTTATAGCTATGCCAATAAAGGTTGTGATGATGAATGAAATTATTATTGGCACAGTACTGAAAAGAGAATATGCTGCAGAATATAGATACTTGTAAAATATGCTTTATCATGCTTATAGAAAAAAATACTGCATATTCCCACATTTCTTGTTGGAATAAAAAGTGTTTGCTAAAGAAAAAAACATTAATAATTGGCAACCTTATGTAACATACTGGAATAGATTTAAATCTAATGAGAATGTTAGAGCTGAAATTTGAATTGCATAACTGTTTGGTATTAGCGTACATGCAAAACAGCATATGTAAAATGCTTAACTGTTATAACATGATATTGCCTCCCGTTTTCCTTCTCTGTTGTTTCCCATGATCTTTCAGTTTTTCCTTTTGTACTTTAACACATAAATAAGAATGCCATCCTAAGTGGAGTTACACCCTTCTAAGCCCATTTAAGACAATGGGTTTAGAAGGGTCTAACTCTGTTTAGGATTGCACTGCAAATGTCCTGTGGACTGGATTTGGAAGCAGTTGCTATGGGAGTATCTGAGGATGAATGCCTGGCAGAGCAATGAGGAGAAAAACAGCCACTCAGCTGAGCCTATGGGAGTGCTGCTCCAGCATCCAAACACCTTTCAGAAGGGGGACAGAATGTTGGAAGGAAGCACCGGAGAATGGAAGGAGTTGAGATCTGCCTCAGTTTTGGGGTCTGGCTGAGCAGAAGAGCAGACAGTGAGAAGGGTAGCTCTGCCTGGTAGTTTGGCAGAGTGGTTTGGCTCTACCTCTGAGAGAGGACAGAGTACCCAATTGTTAGGCCTGTCTCTGCTAATGAGCAGACCTTCTACCATTTAGCCTGACTCTTGGTAAAGGGCAGGCTGATGTGGGTGACATCCTGTGTATGTGAGAGTATCCAACCCAGTGGCTAGTCAGTAAAAGCCTCTTTGTGCCTGAAAACTTTAAAGATACTTCAAACCACACTCTGAAGCTGTTAACTAGCTTAAATTTATGTGCCTCAGCCAGGTTTCTCCTTTGACTTCCTGGAGACCTGTGCTGCTGTTCTGTTTAGAATTTAAAACAAACCTGGTTCCCCAAAATCGTAGGAGGCTGTGTGAGTCCTCTAAGTTGGTAGAAGAGGACTGTCACAGATGGCACCGTAAGTTTCCAGAGGAGTAGCTGAGTATGAATGCATGACAGAGCAATGATGGCATATTGCAAGTATTGTTTCAGGCTCACGTTGAAAGTTAGAGTAGTGGCTAAAAGACTGTGTACTGTAAAACAGAAAGCCCCAGTTCAGATCTCATTTCAACCAGGAATAAGTTGTTGACCTTTCAGATTTAGTCCCACACCCTTATAAAATGGGCACAATAAAGTAGGGGCTGTGGTAGAAATTACAGACAGAACTTGGGTGGACTCTGAATACTTTAAATTGTAGTATTGTTAAGAGGAATTCCTCTTTACCCAATTTCTTCCTGAAATTAAGAAAAATCCATTTATTTTTGTCTTTTGAGGAATTTGCAGTTTTGTTTCAAATAAGTTCCTTTTTGATCAAAAAGAGAAATCCAGAGAGAGAAGGAGCAGGCAGGGAGATTCTACAGAATTTCAGAATTTCATTCTGTAGATGCTCAGATGCAGGTGATGTCTTCCAAAACCTTCCTACCCTCTTGCTAGCGCACAACCTTGTGGTTATAACATGAAACAACTCCAAGAGATGAAGTTACAAAACGGTGCATAGAAGTGTAACAGAACACTATGAAGAGAAATTAAAGAGAAATCAAAGAGAAATTCTTCTTTTGAAAGAGAAAGAGATCAAGAAATATAAATGGATGTCTTAAAAAGAAATGACATGCAACATAACAACTACTAAATTGCTATATAAATGCTAAACCTTTTACCTTTTCAGATGTTACTTCCTAATTCTGGGCATAATGTATGAACATGCTACACATGATCTTTCTGACACATATGATAGTTGGTGCTTCTGCAAGGGGTAACATATAGGTCTTCTGCCTTGGTATACATGCATGAGACACCAGATTTATTCAATACATATGTTCTGAAACGGGAATGTATTCACATCGTCTCTTTTAGATGACATGATAATTGGGTAGATTGATTGTATCACTTGCAGTGCCTTTGCCCTATACATGGTCAGACATAACGATGGAACAAGAGCTGCTGAACTGATTTTATGGCTTCAGGATTTTTTATAACTATGATGACAAAAAGTTTATTTTTGTTTAATGAACTCTGAAATTCTGAGGATCTAGAGGGCTTGACAATCTGTATGTTGCCTTGAAATAACTCATGTTTATTTTGAAGAATTGTACCTTACCATCCCCTTTAAAATACGAGTTTTTCAATATTCAAAAGAGAAGGTCACCCCTTATGGCAAATTGACTTAAGTATTCATAGATAACATGAAACAAGCTAATCCTTTTTTCTCAGTATACAAGTTGTTTTGTTGAAAAGTAGAATTTATGTTTAATACTGGCACTGCTGATTTCTCTCCTTAGGATTGTACAACCACCAGATGTCTCTAAAACCATATTCTCTCATAAACATTTTATGTCTTTGAAGATGCTGAAAATCTTGGATTTATATGACTGTTATATTTGTCTACCCAGGGATCAAAAACTCTATTAAAATTATCCCAAGTGCAGAGTGAGAAAATTTATTTAGCTGAGCAGGTAAGTTTAAGAATTTTTAGAAAGTCCTTATTTAATCTCTGTGTTTTAAATTCTAATAAAATGACTCCCCTCTGAGGCATAAAATGAAAACCCCTCTAGCTGGGGTTTGATTTTTATTAAAAGTGCAAGTTAAATATACTATGAAATAGAGTGGTACTCCCCCACAATTTCCCTGGTGATATATATTTTCACTGAGCTTTGTTAAAGTTTATCCATTTTTGTGACAATGTTTGTCTGGTTGTTTAGAAACCCAGACATTAACAACTATCATGATATTCAGCTAATTAGAAAATGCACTGGCAGCCTGGGATTTATAAAGGAAAGACAACTTGAACATGAGCAACAAAAAATTAATTTGGCTAAGCAACTCTGTTAGTTGCACCCAGTTCTATATGAATGCATGTTTAAGCCGATGCATTACTGGCATATTGAGGGCCTTTCCCAATTTATCCCTTGGACCGACATCCCTGACCAACATCCAAAAGCCCTAGTTGTAACTCAAGCCAGAATGCTGGGGGATGTGATGAAATGCTTCACTTTCAAGTGAATAGACTTCCATTGACATGCAGCCAGATCTGCATCATACATATTTGTCATTGTTCCATTGGCTTCAATGGGGATTGTTTATTTTATTTATCCCACCTTTCTCCCCAAAGGGGACCCAAAGTGGCTTACATCACTCTCCTCCATTTTATCCTCATAACAACCCTGTGAAGTAAGTTTGGCTGAAAGAGTGTGACTGGCCCAAGTTCACCCAGCAAGGTTCCATGACAGAGTAGGGTTGCCACCCCCAAAGTAGCACCTGGAGATCTCCTGCTATTCCAGGTGATCATCAGTTCCCCTGGAGAAAATGGCTGCTTTGGAGGTTGCACTCTATGGCATTATACCCTACTGAGGTCCTTCCCTTCGTCAAACTCTGCTCTCCCCGGGCTCCACGCACAAAA
This sequence comes from Gekko japonicus, assembly GCF_001447785.1. Classification (NCBI taxonomy): domain Eukaryota; kingdom Metazoa; phylum Chordata; class Lepidosauria; order Squamata; family Gekkonidae; genus Gekko; species Gekko japonicus. Next base: position 107,611 of record NW_015173708.1, on the reverse strand, counting down.
TCTCCCAGTATTTCCCAACCAGAGCTGGCAACCCTATGGGATTTGAATCTGGGTTTCCTAGATCTTAGTCTGACACTTTAACCACTACACCACACTGGCTCTCAATTAAGTATGCTGCCATCTTATTTCCTAGTTAACCAGTGTGTAAACAACAGTCCCTGAGGATGTTAGAAACTTTGCTCTTTGCTTTGGCTATTTATACCCTTCCTTGCTGGCATTTCATGTTTGGGATACCTGTCCATATTTATGGACATGCAGTTTGTGTAAAGAAGATCCAAATAGATATTGCACATCTCATACAGACTTGACCATAATTGCACGTCAGCGTAAGTTAGTGCAGCTCCAAACCATTGCTGCTCATAGGTTTTGCTATGAAATAGGGTGCTTAATTAAAGGCTTTATTTTATTTTACAAAACTGCCACTGCTCTGGGATACATGATCACGACACTGAACTGATGGATTTTTCTTTGGGAGGAGATAATTGCAGAAATCCATGGCATCCATTCACATAAGAAGTCTAAATGTGACCTGTAGGAAATGGGCACAAAATCCATGCATCAGCATTGTCCATTCTTTGCCTTCATACTCTTCTTCATTATCACTTTTGGTATGTTTGTGTTTTTTTCATATAGCATATTAGAAATCACAAGGGTAAGAGAAAAATAGGACTGATGCAAGTATAATTCTGCGACAGTGTTGAATGATTTATCCTATTATTACCTTCAGTTCAAGTCATTAATGAGTTAATGTAGTGTGTGAATCCCAGACAAGAGTGATGAAAAATGAGTGTACTAATCAATATTTTGCAAAAGCTTAAAAACTACTTTTTGTGGAATCAGTCATCGTTAATCAGAGATAAAGCCCTAATAAATCAAAAATAATGGAATACTCCATTTCAAACTGGGAACACTGAAAAATTATGAGAGAAACAAAGTAATGAGGTATGAGAATGTTTAGAAAATGAAATTGTTGTGGAAGGCCAGGCAGTAGGAAACATAAAGCCATCACTGGGCTGTTCTTCTGGCTTCTCACTGCAAAATGGTCTGTGCTTTGGGGCAGACAAGTATAGAAAATGAAATAACTGATTATGATGACTCTTCAGTATATGCCTCAGGAAGCACTTTGTTTGTTCCATAAGGGAGAGATAATACAATGCATAATACTGAGCAAACACAAGTGACAATTGCAACTTCTCTTCTTTGGTTGTTATTTTCAGTGGTGTTTAACTTTGTTCAGAATATTTATTTCTTGGATAAGATGGAACGTCAAAGTTCTATGATTTGTTCTACAGATACGTACAAATTTTATTTTCTCAAATGCTGTGATATCATTACTCCTAGTGGCTTCAATCAAGGCTAGTTTATTTTTCTGCATCCACTTTTTGGTACTGCCGTGGGTCAGCCAGGGCTCAGTGATGACTCCTCAGGAGTAGAAGACTCCTCAGCGAAAGAGGAGACTTGTGTAACCAACTATGAGTCAGCAGAAGCCGGCAAGCAGGAAGACCAACTACAAGCTTGTGAGGAGGACTCACAGTCAACAGTTGGTGCAGAGCTACCATCCCTGACTCAATAGGTGAAACTAAATTAGTCCTCCAGGTTCACCCACATCCTTTGAGTGCCACAGAGGGAGGCTACGAGCAGAACTACAGGAGAGACGTTTAAGTGCTCACCTTCTGGCCTGTTGCCAGCTGCTTGAGTAATTGCAGGATTATTCCTGAGCAGCTGGCTGCAAGTATGACCATTGGGAATATGTCTATAAAAGCCAGCCAAGGAGACTGTTAGGTGGAAGTAACATGTCATCTTACTATTGATTCTGAACCACTGCACCAGACCTTGCCTCGCTTACGTGACTCCCGTACCAGCTCTTGACCTCACCTCTCAGCTCTGTGATATCTGCTTGTGAGTAACTCTTGGACTGCCTGACTACACCTATTGGACAACTCTTTGGTAATGACCTTCTTGGCTCTAGACTCTGGAACTGAACCACTGACTCAGCTTTTTGCATTCAGACTCTTGCTACCTGCCAGGAACGCAAACCAGCTCCATTTGCCCCATGACAGGTACCAGCAGAAGGGGTAGGAGTCAGAGATTCTGGGGGGGTAGAAGAACCTTTTTATTTTCTTCAGTGGGGTGGAAGAACCATGCAAGCCTGTCAAACAATATAAAGTTGGTAGATGGTGATTTATCTTGTAACTAGTACAAATGGATAGAAACTGAGAACTTGTATGTTTAAGGTTATTTTGTCTCTTGGTTGTTTACCAATATTGAGATACATTTTTGGATTTAGGAAAATAGGTGGGAAGGTATCATTCAGAGGCTTTTGGTAGACAAGAGGATTAGAAAGTAGAGATGGGTAAGCCACCCCTTCCAAGGTCATATTGGATTCCAGCTTGGACCAGCCCAGGGCTTTGAGGATAAATGATCAAAAATCTTGATTTTTCCACACTGGAGTCCAGGCTCTTGGAACAATATAACATGCCCAATAATGACATCAGACATGCAATGGATTGTAGGTGCCCCCACTGTGGAGTTCCTTTTTCTTCTTCCACCCCATCCCATCTGAGTTGGAGGCTGTCCATTTCAAGTGCCTGGTACAGTCTGGGGAATATAGCCCTGACATTAGCACCAGGAGTGAAGAACACTATCTATCCCAGCCATTGGGAGGATGGCCAAGAAACCGTGGAGAGATGCTGCAGCTGTTACCACTCACTTTCCATCAGGAAGACAGAGTCTTCTCTGGCTCAGATTTATCATCTGAAACATAGAACAGCTGGTACTAAGCACACCTGAAAGATTCCCGTCGGGCGCCATCTTGTGAGGGCCCCATATCAGTTTGTGATATCTGTGAGCGGAGGAGTAAGTGGCACAGGACTTCATATCCAGCGAGGAGTCAGTCAAGTCCAGTTCAAATATTTCCAATGAAGCATTGGTGCTGAAGGTCGCGTCCAGCTGCTGAGCAGACGTGCCTGTGGCCAGGTAAATAGGATGATGCTGGGCTGGACTCCATGCTTGCATAGCAGCGCGGTCTATCTCTTTGAGCTTCATTCTGTCCGGGTTGTTTGTCTCCAGTGACCTCCCTGCCGGCAGGGAAGGGCTCGGCCACGGCCTCCCGGCTGCAGCTCCTCCTCATTCTCTCCCTGGTACAGCATATCTTACATTGAATATCAGCCTTCTGAGTTGCTGAAACTTGTGCTCTGAGCCACAAGACCCGAAGTATCTGAGCAGGGCCTTCTGCAGGGGCCACCCTACAAATAGGCAAGGTCAACAACTGCCCGTACATGTGCATCCTCTGTTGTGGCTCCCATTTTATGGAATGTCCTGCTTCAGGACATCCGGAAGGCTCCTGCTCTTTTGGCATTCTGCAAACTATGCAAGACTGAATTATTCAGGAGGTCAGTTCAACAATGTAATAGCTAGAGTTGCCAACCTTCAGATGAGGCCTGGAGTTCTCCTAGAATTACAGCTGACCTCCACTAGGCTACAGACATCAATTCCCCTGGAGGAAATGGCAGCTTTGGATGGTGGATTCTATAGCATCACATCCCCACTTTGCTCCTCTCCTCCACAAACTGCTCCCTCCCCAGGCTGTGCTCCCAAATCTTCTGGAATTTCCCAAGCAACCGCTGGCTATACTATAACAAAATGGTTCAGGAAGATGCTTTAATAAAAGTAAACGAATGTGGACTGTACTGTCTATCTGTTGCTATATATATATATATCATCCTAGTATATAATTAACCTCATGTTAATACTTCTGCTGAGTTTCAGATTTCTGCAATCCTAATCTTATTATGTGGTTTATTACATTACATCCCATCCTGTGAATTGTATTAATTTACACTGTATAATCCACCTTGAGTCTCAATGAAAAAGGCAGACTCACACGTGCCGGGAAACGCGCGTGCGCGGGTGGGGGAGGTGTGGCTTTTTGCACCAGCACAGTGTGTCCTGGTGCAAACGCGATCAGACGTGGCGGCAGTTTCCTTCCTTGGCAATGGCAGTTTCCTTCCTCAGCGCATGTTCCCGGCACACTCCAACGATGCAAGAGGAGCGCGCTGGAGTGATCACACAAAGAGAGTCCATCAGCGGCCTGTCGCAAGCCGTTTGATAGTGGACTTTATGAGGTACCTTTTGACTCCACATCTTCGGCTGGCTGCAACGGGTGTGCTACGCTGGCCAGATGTTGCTGTGTGATTGCGCCCTTATAATCCACCTGGCATTCATGCCGCTCCCGTAGCAACTTCTGCATCTGATTGGGGCCTATGAATAGCACAAATAAAACAAATAAATAAAGTAGTCGTTCAGCTAAAAATGTAAACCTCTATTTGCTTCTGAATGTGGCAGCAGTTAAAAGTTCTTACGTCTCTTTGGGATGGTGGAGTGAGGCTGGAGAGGTGAACTCCTCACTGAGGTCTGATAACTTGACATCTTGGCTAAGTAGGTAAATTCCCCCCTTCCCTCAGTAGAGTGGAGGTGTGTGCATAGTTCCTTTAGCCACAGAGTCTATGTTCTGTGTGCCATCGTTTCACATTGTCAGGATAACAGCATCAACATCTTGTGACTGCTTGGTGGAAGCACCCTGCCTCTGAAACTGCCTTCCTAGGGATAGGGATATCAACCTACGATTTTCAGTCTCTGTCCTAGGCTTTTAAGAAGATGCTTCCTATTTAGAAAAGCTGTCCTAGGCTTTTAAGAAACTACTTCCTATTTAAAAATACTGTTAGTCCCCCAGGAGGGTAATGATTTTTTGCCGCCATTGTTGGAGGATAATTGATTTCCCTCTGTTGATATTTTGTTGATTATATATTGACATTTTTATTTGGCCCATTTAGCGAGCTTAAAATTGCAATGAAGGGGGAAAGAAGTTTTAGAATTAATAAATAAATGCTAAGTACATGCCAGGGACATTCATGTAACATGTGAGAGGGGGTACAGTGTGATAATAGCTACCTAAAGCATTGTCTAGATCACATTTCCAGAAGTGGGTCAAGTTTTGCTCAGCCCATTTGGGAAAGATTCAGATAAATTGAAAGATTACAGAACAAAGGGTGTCTAAAATGATAAACGGGACAATGGGGATTTTGTGCAGGGAAAATGGTGAAACTCAAGTGATACTTATCTGAGAGAAAGAGGCAAAATTGTTCATATATTTATCTAAAAACTATTGAAAAATGAAATCTTCCTGAAGGTCCTTGCAAGAGTCATATTAATCTTGGACCATGTTCACTGCTTTGGCACATCAAAAACAAATTTGGACTTAGATGTATCTGGTTCAATTTCTAGGACTGATTTGGGGAATTCTGAATCTATGCTATGTACAGTGACTATTACAGGGCGGAAACCCCAAGCTATTTATGAAACATGCCATGAATGGGAAATGCAAAAATTAGATGGAAATTGCAATCTTTATTCATACTAATGATTTGTGCATAAGCATGTGCAGCTGAAGGTTTAATAGAAAAGTGTGTTTAGATATATTGGTATTGTATTATAAAGAATAATGAGTTTAAAAGAAAAATGGAAAGCAGGGATTACAAAGTATGCCTTCAGTTCTAAGGAACATATCACCTATGCAAGACTGATTCCCTACAGCAGGTGCAGCAGCCATCTTTCTATAGGAACAAGGGAGATTTTTATTAAGACAAATTAAACCAATCATTTAAATCCCAATGCAGTTTTTGTAGATGAATTTGTACTCTCAAAGTTTTGGCAACTGAGCATAATAACTGTTGTAAAGATGCTGGTATTTTTTCAGACTTTCTCCAGTGTTTATTGAAATTTTGTTTATAGATGTGGGGCTTGGCTCGAAAGAACTGTGGACAGAATGATTTCATGAAATGCATCCCTCCTTTTCCTCTCTCTTCTTTTGTAATACCTTGTACTACCAAAAACCTGCTTCTGAGGGTTGGAGAGCCAGTCAGGATCAAGGAGTGGATTCTCCATCTCAAGGGAAAGGGACAGAATTGGCTTCTTCCTCATTCAAAGGGTGAGAGCTGATAGTACTGCCACCACCTACAACTATGTAGCTTGGAGCTCAGTAATCAGAAAACATGCTTAGTTGTTGCTATGATCCAATCACTTTAGCCCCAGGAATTCTAATTGGTTGAATGGCACCAAATAGATAAAGTCCTAATGTTCTTCAGTCTGACAATAGTGAGCTCTGACTCACAAAAGCTCTGAATCTTGTTGCTCTCTGAAGTGCTGCTCCCCAAAGTGCTTGTGAACTCAAATTTTATCTACAGCAACTAATCAAATTATATAGTCTTAATGCAGTCATCATAGTTGCTTTAAGTATGACACTGAAGTGATTTTAACTCTATTTTCTAATGCAAAGGATTTCAGCACATAGATTGAGAGAGAAGCCAACCTGTATCCATAGGCAGGCCTCGGATCCTGCCGGAGCGCACCGGAGCACTGCTCCGCCAGTCAGGAGCTCAGGGGGTGGGCACATAAGCCCAGCCCCCTGCTCCCACCAGCCATCAGTTGGGACACGGTGGGGGGGGAATGTTCCCCACCTCCCTGAGCCCCGGGGTGGTGGCCTTGGACTTGTAGGGCCAAATCCCACCTCTCACGTGTGATACGCGAGAGGCCATTCTGGCTCCCCCAGCTCTCAGGAGGGGCTCTTTAAAAAGTTAGGGCCACCATAGCTGTTCTTGGTGGCAGCTGTGATGCCCACGCGTGGGGGCAGGCGGGGCAAAACGTCCCCTTGACTCCCTGAGCCCCAGGGTGGTGGCCTTGGACTTGTAGGGGCAAATTCCACCTCTCGCATTGCCGCTGGGACATCACATGTGAGAGGTCATTCTGGCTCCCTCAGCTCTTGGGAGGGGCTCTTTTAAAAGTTATGGCTGCCGCTGCTTTTCTCAGCGGCAGCTGTGATGCCGGCGCGGGGGGAGGGATGGGGCGAAGTGTTCCCTTGCCTCCCTGAGCCCCGGGGTGGTGGCCTTGGACTCATAGGGGCAAATTCCACCTCTCACGTGTGATTACATGTGAGAGGTCATTCTGGCTCCCCCAGCTCTCGGGAGGGGCCCTTTAAAAAGTTATGGCCCCTGCCTCCGCCCCTTTCTGCAGCAGTTGCAACCACCACGGGGGGGGGAGGACTGCTGAGCTGCCCTCCCCGCCCTTTTCAGGCTCCATGCCTGAACAACGGCCTGCAGAGCCGCCCCCTCCCCTCCCCTTCTTTTTCAGGCTCCGTGCTAGAATCCCGGGCCTGAAAAACGGCCAGCCGAATGTCAATTTCGGCCCCATTATATCCTATGGGCCATTGAAGGAAAAGGTACCTAACTTTATTCCCACCATAGAGAACAATGGAGGGGATGGGGGCAACCTGTTTGGGGGCCCGTAGAATTGTACTCCCTGGTTCAATGTTCCTGAAACATGGCAGGTATCTTGGGGAGAGGCTCCAGCAGTTACCCTGCAATTTTCGAGCCTCTCCATCAAACCCCCTCTCCTCCAGCCCCCAGAATATACCCTATGTTTTCGCCATTGACTTCAATGGCCCATAGGAGATAATGGGGCTGAACTGCAGGAAGCCCCAGCAGCCCTCAGGCTGGACCTGGAGCAGTCTTGGGAGGCAGATTCGCAAAAAGCAAACGCAA